>NW_010527329.1:65901-99859 GCF_000687285.1 Phaethon lepturus
TGTTCTTCAAGGACAAATACACAAAGTCATTAGGAAAAAATGCTGTAACAGTGCTTCAAAAGTTCACTCTGCAGTGAGTAAAGTAAATTTCCTCTGAGTCTCAGGCTACACGTTACCTTTAGAGAAAGATGCAGAAGTGGGAACAGCTCTCCCAGGACTCAATGGCAGTTAGTTTATTGGATGGGTTTTAACCCTCCTCAGAGCTTTGAACTTCAAAGGTGTTTTTGAGCGCCTGCTCTGAAATTCTTCCGCAGGTGGGACAAACTCCAAACTCATATTCTCAGCAGGTAAAAGGCATCTGGTCGAGTGGTGTCTGGGCCATGCAACCCTCTGGGCACAGGTCAGAAGACCATGTGGCAGGTGGTCCAGAGCCTCTTTCCAAATGGGCTGCAAGCGGTTGAGAGGGCAGCACTTAATTCAACAGTGAAGGTTTCTGCACATTTTTTATGCTGCTAATAATCTGCTAGCATTTTAAACCTTT
Organism: Phaethon lepturus; assembly: GCF_000687285.1. Lineage (NCBI taxonomy): Eukaryota > Metazoa > Chordata > Aves > Phaethontiformes > Phaethontidae > Phaethon > Phaethon lepturus. Next base: position 66,383 of record NW_010527329.1, read on the forward strand.
ACCTCTGAGGTTTTAATACTATCAGGACCTACACACACTTTTGCCAAAAGAAAAATGCATTACAGCTTTTTTGTTGAACTTACATTCTCAGAAATCAACGCACCAACTCCCACTTCTCCCAGGAATATTCTACCCTTCAAAACACAGTTTCTCTGTGACAGAGCTTGCCAGACCAGCATGGATTTATAGTATTTTCTGTGTTTTCAACTTCTAATAATCCTGTCTGACGGTAGATATTGTGGAAGTAATAAAAGGGAAGAATTTGCACATGCCAGGTTGGATACAGCAGGGACAGGGTGGTGGCAGAGGCAGAGATGCACATACATTACATCTCAATTCTTTACATTACAGCACATACTGCATTGTGTAGGAATACTGGGGAGAGAAAGGGGAATCACCATTCCTAGTCCTGTCCCCCACCCCAAGTAAATCTATCCCTGCATGAGGAAGTTAGATCTTTTCATGAGGCACTGCAGAAAAAAAGAATATGATAGAACAAAAATTCTGGTGTATAGGACAAAGCTGCCCTTAGGCAGTGTTAACTTGTCTTACTGACATTTAAATGGCCTAAATCAAGGTGACAGAGATGTTAGTGGCATTATGTGAAGAGCTGTTCTGTAGGAATTAGTTGTTCTTTAGAACAATTTATATTCAGTGCAGAGAATTAAGCATAAGTGGGTTTAACATGAGGTTCACATGTCATCATTTCCCAGCTCTTATTATCTGTGGTGTGACTAATGCAGGATTACTCTTCATCTGTGCTCATGACTAACTTATCTCTGTCCTGTATCCCACCACAGAGCCTTGTTCCAAATTGCCACTTAGAACCTTAATTGCTGCTCCATCTCCCAGAGAAATGTGGTGCACGTGATAGTGTTCAATCTCTCTTTCCCACCTTGGGACAGCGTTTGGACGTTTTTCAGAGAGGGGAAGACCACGGATTCCCCTACTGTGGAAAACCAGCTCACAAGGAGTACTGCCTGCTGGCTTGCTTTTCTCTACCATTCTCTACACTGTGATTATTGTTTGAATGCTTTTAAGTTCCTCGAACGAGTCTTGAGGACGGACACAATTGCTTGTGCATTTAATGTTGGGTAAGAAAACAGTTGATGAGAGTGGAGTGAAACTACAGAAAACCAATGCAGAGTTGGAATGATTGACTTAGTTGAGTTTTTGTTTCTGCTATGGGTTTTATTCTTCCTGAAGATGCTGCAGAAGCTCTGTTATTAGATGCCAGACTGTTCACAACTAATAGAAAATATGTTATGAAGTATGGTTCTTCACTGCTCTGGGACAGTAGTAGTGCATGAGTGCTGGACAATTTCCACACTGAATGTCATGATAAAAGAATATTTGTACATTAAAGAAGATCTTCAATATGATGGGGATGGACATAAAGTAAAGCTGGGAAAAATGTACCCTGAAGAAAGAATAAAATTTTTACTTCTTACTTTTGGATAACTGTTGGCTAACTGAGACCATTTTACAGATTGAAAGGTATTAACAACATTTATTCCAACACAAATATTTTGCAAAAAGCCTAAATAAGTTCCTGGGGAAAGAAGGAAAAAAAAATTTGCAACATTTCTTCTGAGAACCAGATTTAGATTTGAGGCCCTGATTCAGTCAAATGCTTATTATGCAAGTTTTTAGGCTTAACCATTTGAGCAGTTATTACATAAAGTAATTGAACTGCTCCGCTACTTAAAATCAGGTATGTTCTAAAGCATCGTGGTTATAAGAATCCTGAGTCAGTCACTATTAAACATGTCTGCACTCTGATTAGCTAAAACTATCGAAATTCAGAACAGTTTTTTACAGAACAATTTAACACTATCGCATTCAATACAAAGGTTTCATGCTAGAAAATAACATGTGTTAATAGTTGTTTAATCCCATCAGTTCTTGATTAAAGTGTAAGTAGAGCCATTGAAATTTTATCTGAAACATAGGAAAGTGGGTTTTTTTCCCACATGCAGTAAAAAAGAGAATTAAATTTTGGCCTGACAAATCAAAATTTAAAGGGAGGATGAGGAAGAAGGGTAGCTATTGTTCACATTTCCATTACCTTCTGGTTTCAAATCAAAATGGCAAATAAATAATAAAATAAATAAACAGATGATTTCAGGCAAACCTGAGTAGGAGTTCACTCTTTTTGTTTGACAATTAAATTAATTAGCCCCTTATCTTTCAAACCTCAGCTGTGTGCCTGAATCATGTGAGACTTGATATTCATGCTGAAGGTTAAATCCACTTATCAAGGCTTGCAGTGCTGAGCTTTCTTGGGCAAAGGAAAGGCAGCAGATATATAGACAGAGTTTAATGAAATGTTGAAAATCGCAGGATGCAAAGATGATGAGAAAAGGGGTGAAAAATCACATGCTGACAAGGACTTGTGAGTAGGTGGGTGGCTGAGCTCAGCCTCCAAGTGAGCATGATTAGAAAGAAGGCTAATTACTTTCATTTGTCTGGCACAGTGCCTCTGCCAGATATCAAAGGGTACAAATAAAAGTTGTGAGTTGTCCAATCTCCATGAAAAACAGACATTCCTAAGACTCAGAGAACTTCAATTCAGAAGAGGATAGCTGCAGGTTTCAGGAAAGCCATATTTTTTTTAAAAATTATATTCAACAAATCTTCTCTGTCTTTCTAGTTAATTTTCAGACAACACTGACTATTTTAGTAAGTTATTTTAAAATAGCTGCAGGATCCCAGTATTGGTGCTTCTTTTTTATGGGATCACATGTGCAAGAAAACTGAGATCTATTCCCACTTCTGCCATAGATGTTGTGTGCTGATAGACAAGTCAGATACAGCCTGATGTGTCTAAGTTTCAGGTGTGTATCATATGATATGCATGATTGATACACGTCCCATTTTCCCAGAAAACATCCTTTCTGTCTGTTGGCATTATAGACTGTTCAGGCAGTCTGATAGATCATTTAGACTGCCTGGTTGGTACCACAAAACAATATATTACAGATTTGCTACATTACAGCAGTATTAGAAATCAACAGATAAGTGATCTGTATCCTTAACTTTATTGAAATGCACAAATATTCTAGGATGTAAAACTCAAAGCTGCATGAGACGAGATGTAGATATAAATCTGTTGGTTTTTTGAGAAAAAAAAATATTTCAAAGAGAACTCTAAGGAAAAATTTATCACCTTCAAAAACTAAGAATATGATTCATAGAGGAATGAAGGGAGGAGTACAGGGAAAAACAATAACAAAGCTATCAAATAATGATTACATCGTCACATGTTTCCTGGGGACTTCTTAGACTTCTTGAGGGATTTTCTGATGATAAATTCCTGCTGTGATCCAAATCCTATGGTGATTAAGTGTCATTGCCATCCCCCCACCAAACACAAACACTTCAATGGAAATACTGATTTTTTCAGGCTGAAAATTTAGATGCGATTACTTTAAGTCTGAAACTCCTATGGGTACCTCCTATAAAATTGGATTCTTCAGTTCTGTCAAGTGAAAAGGCTTCTTGACAAAATAAATTACACTGTTTTTTGCATTTCTCGACATGCTGCTTATCCACTGTTTAACCTGCTGCTTTGTCTTCAACATATTCCCCGCTCTGGTCAGAATCAGTAGTTTCACAGGCAGATTGTTGATGCCTTAAAATCACATTGTAGTTACTCATAGAAGACGTGATGTACTACATTCTTTGTTTACTTGGTTGATTAAAATACTTTTAAGGTAAAAAATTGACTCAGGCATAACAATTATATTAAAATGTAAAAAAAAATAAAAATTGCTCCAATCTGAAACAAAATGTTTCATTACAGCACCAAAAAATAGCAGCAGTTTTATCAGAGTTACTCAGATTGAAATGTTTCATGTGGATCAACGAATGAAAATTTTGAACTCAGGTTAGGTTAATACAAGAAAAATACACCCCATCTGATTTGTCTTAGAGGGAATTTGAAAATTCAAATTAAAAAAGTAATTTTGATGAGAAAGTGTTTAGCTTTGTGCTTCAAAGATAATTTGAAAGCAAATTTCTTCGAGATACTTGTATTCCCATTTCTAAATGTATACTCTGATTTCAAACACTGGAATTCAAGCTGATAATTAAAATTATCTGAATGTATAGACCTGAGACATTTTCAGATCTGCTATCCATCAGAGTATGGGTGCATATTGTTTTTGTTTCAAACGGTCATTTTAAAAGAGCCTTTATCAATAATTTTCTGTTCTGGGCCATAACAAACTGAGGCCTTTGATTCCGTTCTTGTTTCCTCAGGACTTCTTTAGTCTGCTTGGATGATATTAATTTGCAACCACAATATTATGGGATAAAGTCCATTCCAATTCAGGTCAGCAGGACCCCATTGGCTTTAGCATGAATTGGATCAGGCACAAGTTCATTCTAAGCCCTTTACAGAAGGTTCAAAAATCTTACTAAAAGGCCAGTGTTCAGAGCCTTTTATCTTTGCATAATACATGAAATATATGCAAAGGAGAATCTGATAGGGTATTGCGGTGCTACATCTGAGACAGGATCAGGAAATGGTGGCATAAGGCAAATGTCTTCAAGTACCTGTGTTTGAACTAACAAGTCCCTACAAAACAAATTTAAATATAATCATGAAATTCATTCAGTGCATCCCAAACTGGGTTTCCTGTCATTCTGATTACAAGTGGCTGCAGATATGATTTGTGGCTTTAGTTCACAGTAGACAGCTGGTGTTCTGCCATCCACTCCTAGAGTTAAACTAAAATTTTGCATGAGCTGAGGACAAGTCAGATTTGTGGGCTGCCCAGCACTTACGGTTCCCATCATCCTTTGAAGGAAAGGTTCAGCTCAAAAGATCTTGTATCAAATGTACCATGTGTGTGTTGATCATAAAAATGACATCTCTGAGAAAGAAAATAGAAGATGCTGAAGATTCTGATAAAAGCCCTTGTTTTGTATACTAAGGATTGGGTGCAACACCATCCTTTTCCTCTCTTCTTCATCTTTTCCTTCCTTTTCCCCTTCCCCATCTCCCTCTTTTCCTAAATGCTGCTTGAACTCCATGCAAGTGCCCCCTGAAGGGGAACTGCAGGTCACGTTGAAGACCTGACATACATGCTATGCACTGCAGTAGATGCATTATAATCTCAAAGCCTTTACACTCAGCAAATTCAAGAGCTCCACTAGCCTATATACACAGGAAATTAATGACATGACACCCTCAGAAAATAGTACTTCAGATGTGCAAGTGCCTCATGGGAGGAACTCATTACTGGAGTTACAGTAAATTGCCACTGAATGAATGATGGAGGAGCTTCCCACACTTCATAAGCTTGATCTTGTCTGATTTTAAGGACTAAGTGAATTTTGGCATGATTAAATATTAGAAACTGTGACCATCTGAAAAGGCTTGGACTTCCAGGCTTGCTACATCAACTCAGGGTGATAGCAATGCACGGTATGCATTGTAGAGTTTGCCTGAGGATTTGTTTGTTTGCTTGTTTTAAATTAAAGGCCAGATACTGAGATAGGTAAGTATATGCTAGTTGAGGTTCTGCTGCTGAGATTTTAGACTAGTTTTGTATATATGTGAGGTGATGGGAGTTTGGGAAAATAGGGGTGCAGAAAGGCAGAGTCCAGATTTTTTATTTTCGACCCCTAGCACATTCAGTGCCTTTGACTAGATACACATCAAGAAAGAAGCCTAGCTTGAACTGCTACTTGCTTTGCTGTATGAAAGACTTCCACTTTCATTTTTGAAAGGTATTTTTGCCTGTCTTAAATCATTGTTAAATGACATAATAGCAAAGTTATCTGTCCTGAAACCACCCTACCCTGATGTGTGATCTCGATAAGCCTGTATAAACTGAAGCTGGCTCCAGTCAGCAATTAAAGTGCCATAAAGACAAAAGGTGTCTCATATATCACACCAGGTTAGACGAAATGTTTAATGCTGGACAGAACTTCCCTCTACAGCACAGTGGTGTTTGCTTCATTCATTATTGTTGTTTTCACTAAAATCAAGCTCTCCGTTATAGGTGTGCAAGTTCAGAATTGCAGTTGTTCCAGAGGAGATGGCAAACTCAACTGTACCCTTTCTAATGGATGGCTGACTGATGAGGAAAAGGTGAACGCTAATACGGGGAATGCTGACAATGCGTACCTTGTGCTGATCTGTTCAGATACGTAGGGCCATGCCATTTGGTGTGGTTGCACCACTGACAGAAAGCACGGCAGTTCTGCTCCTTTCTATAAAGACTAGTGGTGTCCATATGTGGTCTTACAGTGCTTGATTGCCTGTTGTTAAAGGTATTTGTAGCAGAGAAATTATCTGTAAAAAAAGCAACTGCTGCCTTAGTGAGATTTCAAGTGATGTTGGGAAAACAATGGAAAACAAACAGAAGATTTCCCAGCACATTCTGGGCTGACGTACCTGGGGTTAGAGTTGCGCTAAACTCTTGCTAAATTGGCAAAATACCAACCTGCGCCTTTCCCAGTCACTGTGCTGCCATTTAATCTAAGTTGTTCTGGGTTAGGCAAGATGCAGGCTTAATGCAAGAACTAATGGGCAAGTTTCTCTGTCACGTGGACATGCCAGCTCAAGGTCATAAGCTTCCTTAAAAATGAAAACAACACCCACAAATATTCAGGAATAGCAAGTATTTTGGAATTTGTGGGTGCTACCAATATTCAGTGTACATTGTTGTTTGCTCTTCCGTTAACAGGTTTCTGCTAATAACTGGATAGCCCAACCAATACTGTGTCCTTGGAAATCTTTGCTGTTCTTTACTCCTCTACTTGCCATTAAGAAAACATGAGTTTGAGTCTCCACTGCCACATTTCATATGCCTTTAAACAAGGGCCCTGCAAGAAATGCTACATTTTGGCTCAGCATTTTAACATCTAGTGCTTTAGCTCAGCAGAGGAAAGAAGACAGATGTGTGGGAGCTAAAATCTTACCCAACTGCAAGAGCTCTGAATGAGGCCTTTTGTAGGCATTCTTCACATTATGGACTACTCTGCATAACACTGATGACTTCAAAGGATTTTCTAATAACATGGGCAGATGGTGGCTGTGATCTAACTGTCTTAATTTGTCTACAAAATTAAATTTCCATTATTAAAAACCAGAAGAATATAACTTTTTCACATCCACCTTACTTACAGAGGTATTCAGGTGTATGTATGACACCAGGGAAACAAGGCAAAACTGACCAAACACATAGTACAACCTGCATGACTGTTGGACCCATGCTGCAAGAATCCACTATTCATGTGGTAACAGACACATACTTTTAGCTACTTAAAATCCAGGGCCAGTAGCATGAAAAATGTCGAGAGGACTGCTCTTAATAGGAATGTGTCTTCCGTGCATTTGATGAATGGCTCCTTTAACTTAACAAATAGTGGTCTTGCATGTATGAATGAGCAAAGCACTAAACATGCAGAAAATGCTTCTGTTGTTTGTTGAAAATGACACCTTTCTGGAGGAATGCCTACCTTTCCCACAGGAACCCTTTCCTTGGTAGTGCAGGAACAGAATCAAATGGGGTTACTTCCAGGGTTGAGTCTGTCCATGAAGCAGGCCCCAGCGTTAGGGTCTGGCTGATGTGTGGTGTTGACTTCAGTGAGGTTTGTGGCATAAGAAAAGATTGCAAGTTTTGGTCCTCCTCTAGAAGTTGGTTTATCTACTTCACTACTGCTGGGATTTGAGACATTGCCAGGCAGACACAGGAAAAAAATATCTTGAGGTTATCTTTGGGTCAGAATCAGTAGTCTTGTCAAAATTACACCAGCAGCAGTTTAGATACATATTCAGCCCTGGGTAGGTTCACACTGCAGTGAACAGTGTTTCTTAATTTGGAGATAACCACTAGTTCTTATTAAAAATACAAGTAGAACTACATCTTTTCTGACCCAACATCTGTTTTCTATCTAATCCGCTCTTTGCTAACAATCCACTTGGAGTCAGATAGATAAGATCTATTTCTGTTCCATAGTAAAAAGTTCAAGTAGAAATACAACTAATTGTTGAGAAAGAAATTTAGGCACACATCTGTATTAAGAAAGGGCATGCAGTTACAACGATCATTGGTTGCTTTGGAATAATGTTTGTGTGATGGGGTAGCTGAGGTAGTGAATTTAAATGAACTTGTGAAGAAATGGGAGAGCCTTCCATACTTCCATAAACGTTTTTTGTTTTGTTTTTTGGGAAGAAAAGTTTTCAGTTGAACAGTTCTTTCCCAAGTGCTGAAGCATTCTGGAAGGTAACTCTGGTGAATCTGATCATACAAAAATTTGTTATTGTTCCTTCCCTCATTTTTCCAGGGATAGATTCTTCTGTCCTGGAATCCTACCATGGGGTTCATCTGATCTGTCTTTAAGTTCCTTCCTCTGACAAGTTATCTTATCTTCTTTGTGGTGTTAGGGCAAGTCCGTAACTGCAAGTCCACATTAACATAGAGATCTCAGTTTGCCATATCCTCTGTGGCTCAGGCTTCACCATCTTGGATGCAGCATCATGATAATCACTTGTGATTTAGGCAATATAGCATAGCTCTGTCTCAGGCTTAACTCACATAGCTTCTTTGCTTAATGCCATATCCAATGAAATGGGGATAGCAGCATTAGCTGACCTTGGGAGATGGAGGAAAGGAAGGGATTATTATGAGATGTATGAATCCCTATGTGAGCAGTTCATCTGGTTGTGAAAAATATAAAAGATCAATCTATGTCCATGCTTACAAGGTGCTGGAAAATGTGGTATTAAGCACATCCATTTCATTAGGTTGGTACTGAACTGGTGCACTGTGTACACTGTTAGTGGACACTGTGGTGTTGACAGCACTATCTTTCCAGTGACACAAACTGATATCCTAATCACTTATGCTCTCTAAGAGATCAATTACACTTTTCTCAAGTGTTGTAGGACCATTAACCTTAGCTTACAGCTCAAATTCAGTGTGGTTAATTATAGCCTAAGTATCTAAGCTTTCATCTTGCAATGGCAATTAGGTATGGTAATCTGCAATCCTTCGTAGCCTAAAGTGATGAACAGGAGTGTTGTGCACTGCTAAACGGTTGCCATGTTCTGCTCTAGAAATGGTTCCGTTTTTCACAGAGGGAGATGCTGAAATTTATATAGGCAGTTATTTCTAAATATATTCAGTGTCAGTGGAAGTGCATAGGCATATAAACAACAAATAAACATAGGCTGAAAGGTATATTGCACTTCAGAGTAGTAGAAACATAAACATTCTTTCTGTAGATCAGTCATGAATGACATGAGGAATATAAAATCACCTCAATATCAAAACCTACCTTTTTTCTTCCTCAGAGGTCAAGCCTTTGAACTGCAATTTGCGGAAGAAAGTCAGGTTGACCATTTGAATTGTTTTTCTCTTCATATCTTTGGCCTCATTCATTTTGTCCCAATTATATGCATTTGCAGTCACCTGATATTGCCATCCTTTAGACAGGTACTGAATGAAACTGGCCTTTATTCTTGACTGCCATATAATTTCCTAAGTGTGCCATTTCATACACCTACCCTATTGGTTAATAAAGCCCTACCCTATACATTGCTTCTACAGGCTATGTCCTGCATGCCCTACTAAAGTCAATACAACTCTCTAAAGTCTTGTTGTGCTCTCCTCAGTGCCATGCACAACCAGAGACTAAATTTCTATTAAGAGCTATGGTAGTGCTAATCACTGGAAATGAACAGGGAAAAATTTTGAAACACAGACCTTATTTAGTGAACTCAGACTCTTTTCTTTGGGATTGACATCAACATTTACAAAATTGTCTGCTGAAATTCTTAGGTGAGTGTTTGATGAATGCATATGTCTGTCTGTGGATGTCTGTGAACCCATGTATTCACTCTTTGCAACAGCTACTGCAATACTTGCATCGGGAAGAGAAGCATGTAACACTGCTGGTATTTTTTATCTTTTCCCTTCAGAAGCAATTCTCCCCCAAACCAGAAGCTGCACCTTCGTGCAAAATCGCCTAGGCATGCAGTGAACCTTGATTATGGCCAGCAGTGTGGCATCCCTTTGTGGACATCTGGACAAACTTTAATGGAAAATGAGGAGGAAAAGTTACTGGCAAGTAGTAACCAGTCCTGTGACATGGAGAACACACAGGCTGCCATGGCCTTGGCATGATTCCACTACTCTTGCCACAGACTGCTGGGCCTTACACATCCTTTATGAATCACCATTTGCTGCATACAGAGCTTCACAGCACTAACAGCAACCAAAATGTACATGGATCACTTGGTATTGATGTATGTGTTTATATACACATTCTGTAAGAGTCATTTATTGGCTTCAGAAGGATCTGCTGAAGCTTCCTTCTATCTCCATTGTATTCACCCTTAGCCCTCTAAGCATTTTACAGTCCCTGCAATGCTACTGCTACAGCCCCCTTCAGCCTTCCTCCACTGAGAGCATGCTGCTCTCACTTGCAGTTGTATCAACCTTTCCTAGATTTTTTTCCTGACTCATAGAATCATACAATAGTTTGGGTTGGAAGGGACCTTTAAAGGTCATCTAGTCCAACCCTCCTGCAATGAGCAGGAACATCTTCAACTACATCAGATTGCTCAGAGTCCCGTCCAACCTCACCTTGAATGTTTCCAGGGATGGGGCATCTACCACCTCTCTGGGCAACCTGTGCCAGTGTTCCACCACCCTCACTGGGAAAAATTTATTCCTTACATCTAGTCTAAATCTGCCCTCTTTTAGTTTAAAACCATTACCCCTTGTGCTATCACAACAGACCCTGCTAAAACTCTGTCCCCATCTTTCTTACAAACCCTCTTGAAGTACTGGAAGGATGCAATGAGGTCTCCCCGCAGCCTTCTCTTCTCCAGGCTGAACAACCCTAACTCTCTCAGCCTGTCCTCATAGGAGTGGTGTTCCACCCCTCTGATCATTTTTGTAGCTCTCCTCTGGACCCACTCCAACAGGTCCATGTCTTTCCCATGCTGAGGGCTCCAGACCCGGACGCAGGACTCCAGGTGGGGTCTCAGCAGAGCGGAGTAGAGGAGCAGAATCACCTCCCTTGACCTGCTGGCCACGCTGCTTTGGATGCAGCCAAGGGTAAGGTTGGCCTTCTGGGCTGTGAGCGCACATTGTCCAGCTCATGACCAGCTTTTCATCTACCAGTACCCTCAAGACCTTCTCGGCAGGACTGCTCTCAATCCCTTCATCCCCCAGCCTGCATTGATACTGGGGGTTGCCCTGACCCAGATGCAGGACCCTGCACTTGGCCTTGTTGAACCTCATGAGGTCCACACGGGCCTATTGCTCAGGCTTGTCCAGGTCCTGTCCCTCAGGCATGTCAACCGCGATACTCAGCTTGCTGTCATCTGCAAACCTGCTGAGGGTGACATGACTTGCCATGTGCCAGGATCCTTCCCTCACCTCTCAGCCATTTGGAGTGCCAAACATTCACTGATCTTGCCTGTTTCCCTCCTCTTCTCATCTTGGTCCTATTCTGCTGCTGCTGCAGAATGTAAAGATCTTAAAGCAGCAAAACTAAATGGTGCCTTTTGTAAGATGTGCTGGAGAGAGTTCTCTTCGAGTAAGCTCTGAATCATGAGAAATTTGTGACACAGAAGGCATTTTCCTCAGAGCCCCAGGCGCTGGTGAAACATATGAGCTCTCTAAGTTTTGGATGGAAGAACTAGCAGTGTTTCCTAAACTTTATGGTGAACTATGCTGGACAACAAACTTGGAGGTAGATGTACAATTTTCCTGGACTGGGATGTAGACCAGATGGGATGGAGGAAGGCCACTGATGTAAGACTGAGACAATGCCTGGCCAACATGAAGGTGGAGGGTGAGAGGTGCTACACTCCTGGTCCTGTATTCACTGTTACCCACCCTGGGTCTGATTTTGCTCTTGGTAGTGAAAACCTTGAGCACTTCCACTGGAGATGCTGGGCAATCCAATTTAGACATAACCATGGTGCGAGTAGTAGGCCAAGCCTTTCGCCCTTTTGACAAGCACATGCTGAGAAATTGAGGTCATGTTTCAGGACATGACCAGTCATCGATAAACTAAGTTTCTATAGCACTGGGTATCCCAGAGCCCACACAGCAGTGGAGGCATCATTTCCTCTATCACTGCTGTATTTGAAAGAACACCAGAGCCTAACAACAGACATTTCTTCATATTTATTCTGCCAATTTTTTTAAAGTCAAAATTTGGAAACATAGCCTCTAAATCTCTTTCCAAGTGGACATATCTCCTTCCCATTTTTGCCAGTATTTCCTCCCTCCCCCTCAAGTCTAATCAAAGGGTAAATGTCTAAAAGAAGTCAGATGCAATATAGTCTAATCATCATTACTGTGTTAGAAAGTTGATGGCATTGAAGGCTCTGAGTAGCCAGCTTGGTAGTATTTATTGGGATTTAAGAGCTTACTGTAATTATGATGTCCATTAACTGCCTGGATTGATGTGTGAGGAGAGAAAGAAAGGAAGCTAGAAGCATATCTTGTCATCAGGATGTGTACAAGATCAGTGAATGGATGGATAGAGAGATACGGATGGATAGATATTTACTCTCTCATGCGTTTTTATGTTTTCCTAGCCAGCTATCCCTATTCTTTGAACATGTCTTGCAACAGTTCTGAAAAAGGTTAGGCCTACATGTATATAAGGATTACAAGCAAATGTGATTTTGTCCAGTCTTCGTGACTTTCAGAAATGTGCCTACATACTTCCAGAAACACTTTTCCATAAGATCTTCTTATTTTTACGAAAAAAAAATGCTTCCTTAGCAGGTGAGTTCCCAGCATATGGATAAAATTCACTGGAGACAGCACATTTTAGATGACTCCGGAAGCTTGTGGTCAGAGAACAGTTACATCAGGTTCCCACCAATGCACCTTTCTCTCTTGAAGGTTCATAACCTTGCCAGCGTCTCCACCTATCTATCCCACTGGGTTGCATCTATCCCTTTGGCCCTTGCTATGGTATAAGTGTCTTTCTTGCTCTCTTTTGAAAACCCTGGGAAAATCTTAGATGTCCTAGTTTTTTGGGTCTCCATTACAACCTGAGGTGGAGTTCCCCTCATCATCCCATTACTTCCAGCCAGGTGATTTTTTTTTTTTTCTTTTTCCTAGAGAAAGAAAATAGAACAGCTTGTGTTAATGAATCTTTTCATAAGGCAACTTTGTGCTGCCTTGAGGTGCAGGCTGACGTAATTTTCAGGATGATGGAGTCACATTATTTGGTGAATTCGGCATTACTATAGTTGCACTTCTGAAGTGTAAAATGGATCTTAAATTAATGGGAAGCCCAGTAGGAAATATCCCATATACGTTCATGTGCACACTGGATTCCTCTGACACACATTTACCTTCCCTCAGTCTAAATGGGATTTTGATATTTTGGGGTCCAAAGAGGCCTGGAGGCTAGACTTGTTTTTTTATTGGGGATTTCTGTTGAGCTCTTGAATGTTTATTTCATATTCTTTATGAATGGCTTCCCCATCTGCCTTTCACTTTTTCCCTGGGATCCTCCCCTAGGCTGTCTTAGGGGAGCCGGGCTGCCACAGCAGTCTCTGATGAGATTAGTCACAATAATGCTGCAGAGTTAAGCTCCTTATACTGAAGCCTGGGAGAGCCGGTAATATTATCCAAAGAGCAAAAGGCTAAAGCAATGTTTGGCTTGTGTTGTTTTATTTAAATTATGACTTGAGGTGGTGTCAGGCCTGCTGCAAAAATATAGTCTTCTTTCTACCAGATGTAAAGGCAAATCTCCTTGAGGGTTACTATAGGACACATGACATCCAGTATTATACTGCACCTATGACACCTGGATGTATGTAGTACCCCACTTATTTCCATGTCTCTGAAGCCAACAGAATTGCATGGGCGAATGCATCTCTGCTGGCTTGTGTCTTAGTTGATTTCTTTCTCTTTCCATGTACTGAAGGGAAGGTACATTGAGCACTGAAGTTAGCCAGACAACACAACGCAACAGCATGAAGAATATGAACAGAGATAACACTGCTTAATGGCAAGAGTTGTAGTTTTCCCAACTGAAAGCACTTTCCTCTTCCAGTACGACAGTATCAATTTTCTGCAGTTGCCCTTTTCACCATTTGTGTATCATTCCATAGGGGTGTTGCGAGTTGCTCTGTGTAATTAAAGTGTATTATTTTGGTTATGACTGGATAAACATTATTTGATGCATTTTGTAATCTTCTCTTAAGTAGGATGCCCTGGTATGCCTTTCATTTTGTGATCCCATGAAAATGTCACTTGACTAGTGCCCTGCTTGGGCACAAAGGCATGAAACTAACATTTCATGTCTATCCATGATGCTTTATATACTCTGAGAACAATGATATCTAGACAGTGTCTTTGCAGTTCCTAATTATTCTGTGGCACTAGCCTGTCTGTCTCAGTAACTATAGAATCTAAACTTTGAAAAATAACCCCACAAAAAACAAATGAGGGGCATCTCTGAATGAAAAGTTCTGATGGCTGGAGACAATCGTGTCTGAAGGTATTGAGGACCTTCTCTTCATTCAAATCTCAGAACACTACCCAATAGTCAGTTCATCTCACAGTCATCATTAAATAATTTCAAAAGGCTTGCTTTGTTATTTTTTTGTTTGTTTGTTTTGTTTTCCCCAGAAAACTTACTGAGTTCATGGAGAATGCTGCTGCACTTTCATCCTTCTTTTGCCAACACCTTTTTCTGGTCTTTATTCAGCTCTGTGATGTAGAGCTACAGGTCTTGATTAACAGTGAGTAGATCAGGGGCTGAGTTAAGATTACCTAGAGAAAGCATGGCCTGCCCCTAACCCACCACCACTCTCCAAAGACTTTAATATCCCAAAGTGAGCAACACTGGACCTTTTCCTTCTCTGTGATGGTGTGAGGTCGGTCAAAGGTGAAGCAGGGCAAGAAATGGAGTCTGTGGTCTGTGTTCTACTAACATGTTCTCATACCCCCACTCCTTTATAACTCAGAGCTTGGGCCTCAGTTCAGTTTCACCATCTGCACTCTATCTTATTTCTCTTGCATTGGCCACAAAGGCTCATGTGATTCCCCATTGCACATCTTGCCCTCTTGCCCTCTGCAGCAACTCTCCACTGGTGGTTCTTGGATCTGGGCCTCTGGGACCAGCTCGCTTTCTGAGATGGGGGAATCAGGGAGACACTTGGTCCCTGGCTCCCTGGGGAGCAAAGCACACCGCTCTCAATCCGTTTTCTCCAGACCTGTTTTCACTGTTGTCTTCTACGCGCAGTGTTTTCTGGACAGGCTATATCTTCAGTGCTGCACATGATCTCCCTTTGTATCAGCCACAGTGTATTATCATAACAATTGCATGTTAGAAGGTGCAGAATGAACATGGGGAAGATGAGGACATGAGATTTCCCAGCTACAATTGCCAGGAGGCAATGCATCCTGTGGACTACTATAATTTAACATTGAATTGATCCAAGACAGAAAGGTAAGAGTAGTTGAGCAATGCTTTTTATTTCAGTCCAGACTGAAAGTCAAACTTTTTTTAGGGTTTCCCAATAATCCAAAACATATATGTTGATAAAGGTTTCCCAAAAAATGAGATTTTTGCAGAAATCACCTTTTATATTGAACAAAATCACTTTCCCAAACTTCCTCACCCCTCAATGGAATAGAATAGTTAATCAAGTATAAGTAAGTTGCCCATTGAAGAGTCTCAAATAGTATATCAGAATTGCAGTTTCCAGTGATTGGGATCTTTTGATCCATGTACATGTGCAGATTAGATTATTGTAGTGTTTTCCACACACAGAAATACTATTCCAATACTGCTCCTGAGTTTTACATTGGTGACAATAGTTCATTTTCTTTGCTGTTTATAGTATCTGCATGTGGGGGAAGGGAGAAGGGAAGCAGGTGTTGCTTTGCTTTGCTTTGATTTGATTTGATTTGATCATCCTAAAAGGCATCTTTCCCATTTCAGTTTAAGAAGGTAAATTGTAATTTTGGTAAATTTGAATCCTGGGGCTTTTTGTTGGTGCCCACAGTTCATGTAAATCTGTCAATGAAGTATCTGAGTTATCAGCCATATAGAAATGTCTTGGCTCATACTGGCTTGAAATGTGGTTATTAACAAGATCAAATGTGCTGATACCCTTCACATTTTGTTATTTAGCATAACAAATGTTGACTAGAAAAAGATAACACTGCAAATACCATGTTTGAAATTACATTTTGATATATAACATCTACTTGGGAAAGTCACAGAAATAAAATGTAAGATAGCAAAATACTAGTAGGTACAATTTAATTTTAGGCCATTGAACACCACCACCCTCTATGCATAAGAAAACTGAAACAAAAATCTTGTGTGAAATAGCTGTTTAAGGCTTTCTTATATCTCCATTTCCATCTCTGTACATTTCCATTGTATATACATATCCTTAAAGGATAGCCTTGCATTCAAAGCATGCAGTTAGCATGAATTGCTTCAGGTAATATTTTTAAGTCAGCTTTATTTAAGTCTGAAAAATACACAGTGAAAAATATACTCAGAAGTACATTTTAGTGTGATTATTATCATTTTTGGTACAGTAACTCAGCTAGGAAAAATAGCTTTTTAAAGACAGAATTTCAGTGTCTGAAAACCACTAAATATGTAGGAAAATACCTTCCTCCAAGAGTCCGAAGTATCTGGACTGAGTCAAACTTTGATGCATTGAATTGATAAATCTCCAGAATTAGCCATCAGATTTCTGTCCATACTTTCCTGTTTTCATGGAGTCTTGTCACTGAAGTCTGGTGTCCTGTAACATTCACTGTCTTTCTATTCATATCCAAATGGTCAGTGCCTGTGTTCACCCATGCAGAGACTACCGTGTCCAGCAGTTTCTTGCAGCTCAGGAAAATAAAATGGTTTTGGCCTCTGGAAGCTTTGGAGAGTCTAATTGCAGTAATTGCATAATTCAAATATGCCTCCAACTGTCCACCTCAATTTTCTGCTGCTGATTCACCCATAGTAGAGGCAGCATAGAAAAACACTCTCTTTCCTTAAATTCTCTTGTTTGTGCTCCAAGATATCAACTTAAACTGCCAAGGTAGGTGAGTTTGCTCTAGGTATACACTTCTGCCTGCTATTCCTGTTATATAGGTAGTAGTCTCTTGCAGAGGGCAGGATGACCAACTGGAGGTGACAATATCCTCAACTTGCACAGACATGACAACCCTGATTTACATGAGTCAAAACTCCAGCACAGTTCAGGGAAAATTCTGCAGAGCCTACATGAATCCCATTGTGCTGGGAAAAGGGCTTCTGACTGCAAGAGGCTTGAGTTTTCTATGTAGTTGGAAATATAAAATGATCCCTTGGACTTAGCCGAAACAGTTTGCATGGTCTTTTTATGTCTTCAAGTCAAAACAATTTATTTATGGATGTTTCACAAGTATGCACCAGGATAGCATATTGCTGATCTGTAACAAAAATTAAATTTAAGTTCCTGACACAAGAAGCTGAAATTGACATTTGCATTTCCCATTTTTTTCTGTTTGTTTTTTTGTGAATGCTTGAATATTTATTTTACATGCTGAAATGATGCTATCTTTTGCCTAATTTGATTTACAATAGAGCATTGCATTTATTGTACATGGTAGCAGAATTGCTGTTTACTTTAAACACTTTGTTGCACTCCCTGGAAATTGATAATTCTAAATAAGTTGAAAGTTACTGCTTTGTGCAACAGATTTCCTGGTTCAATTGCACTAAAAAAAGGGAAGCTGAAATTTGCAACACCTGCAAAGAGAGTCATCAAGCTTTGAAAATATCAACGTAAAACTTTACCTTAAAAATATAAAGGGGATTGTCAAAATCCCCAAATTGCTTTAATGGAGTTGTAGTTGGATCGATTCCACAGGTTGAAAATTGGTTTAATGCTGCCAGTGAAGAGCTGCTTTTGCCAAGGCAATGCCAAAGGGAACAGACATGCACCCTCTGCTCCAAAAAGTGCTAGCAAGTGAGCATGGCTGGAGCATTGTGGGACCTGGGTGGTTCCCACTCAGCCAAAATACATAATAGAAACTGTCACTATAGAATAAAACCAGCACTGAGCGAACTCTAGGTTAGTGTAAGATATGTTACATCCTTACTTTGATCTCTGCCTCTTAGCTCTGCTAACTTGCCTGCTGCTGGAGGCTCCTCCTTAAGACCTGTATCCTAACTACATGACCCTTTTTTTTCCACCTTCTGGCATCCTTAACGAGAAGCAAATCCACCAGAGGCCATGCCTCTGCACTAAGAGCTTGAATCAGGCTCTTCAGCTCTCAACTTCTGCCGAAGCCCTATCTAAGGGACCCAAGGTAGAAGAGCAGACACAGGGACCTCTGTGAAATTCTTCAAGTCTTGGAATGGGAATCATCATCTAGAAGTGTCCATCTCTCTTTATTATTGAGGGAGCCTAGAGTACCCATTTCTAAGACTGATTCAGAGTTTCAAAGGATGAGAAAGGCTGTGCTTGTATTTATGAAGCTTTGGTCTGTTATTTTGAAGACATTCAGTGGGGCATGGGAAATGTTCCTTAGCTCCAGAAGAGGACATTGAAAATTCCTGTCTTCAGAAAATATGAATTTGTACTAGACTGAGCATAATGTGTGTCTGAGCTAGTTGAAAGCTCTTGATTCTCCTTAATTTAAGTGATTAAAACACATAGAGGGAATAAGAAATAAAATTCTAGTTGATATTTTTATTAAAATAACTCTGAATAATAAGCACGTTGCAAAATATAATTTGTTTTCTGGATTTATGTTTCAACTCCATGCCGTACAGAGAAAAGTCAGATTTGTAGCTTCACAGATGTTCTGGCAAGGCATTTACTTCAGGTACTTGTTATTTTTCTTTGTTTTTTGATAACCATAATGAGATGACCATCCCCAATTTTGTAATAATTTCTGTTTCATTTGTCCCATCACACCCTCAGGCTAGAGAATCTTATGGATGTGAAGGATGAGAAGTTTAAGAAACACTGTATTGACATGAAATGGCAGTGCCACCACAATCAATCTGTCTCAGCTTTGCCACTGGCAGAAGGCCAGTCGGATTAAAAACATGTTCTATTAAAAATGTCAGAAATGGCATCACCATTGGTACAGATGATGCTCTGACAATACCAGAATACCCTAGATGTCATTTTCAGAAGCTTCATCAAGAGATATCTAAATGACACCTGTCCCAGAACTACCATGATATCTCCATTGCCTGCCTTGTTCACCAGACATAAAATCAGGGCCAAAAGAAGGATCCAGTGGATTAATTTTATTAGTGTCTGTATGAAAGGAATGCATGTGCTGACGCAGCTCTGCTTCAGCAACTGGAAAGGCTGATGATGTGCTACAGCTGCTCCTCAAGAAACTGGAAAAATGATGAAACATCTAAGGGATAGAGATACCACTTTTCTGGGATGCTGGTAAGGACAAGGCAATGTAGATCTGAAGCAAAGTCAAAGAGCATGTTGAGTAGACCTGACTTGTGTCCTTGACTCATGGAGGAACTCGTGGTAAATGACTCCTGATTTTTCCCTTTGCAAATCTCTACACAGTTACTGGCTTTCCATAGGTAACTGAAGAACTAATAATGGTAGTTATCACCCTCTTTAGAGTTACTGTTTCAGGCTGTCTATAGATATCTTGTGCACTCCTTGCTGTTACATCTGAGTCCCCATTTGAAGGTTGCTTTTGTTTCTGCTACAACTAAAACTTTGTTTAGACTTGTTTGTTAAAAACTAAGGTTTTTAATTCTACAACATCATGTGCAGTCATCCAGCAAAAGCCAGGCTAATGCTGAGACATGATGCTGTAAGAGCTGGGGAAGAGAGCAGATATGAAAGGTACAATACCACAAATCTTGTTGGAGATCTTCAAGAAAGTTTTCAATTCAAATACTGTGGTGAGGGCACATGGTCTCCCCCTCCCCTGTCAAGAGCATGGTAAAATAAGTGTTGTTTAAGAATCAGAGGTTGAGATTTTAGCTAACTCTGTAGTTTCTCCTTAGGATTATGTCAACCATGTCAATAAAGGCAAGCTGCATGCTCTCTCTAGACTTCTTCATTTGCTTATTCCTTAGTTATTTGAATCGGTGTGCTCAGATTGCTGAGAGCCCCACAACAAGAGATACCTGCCACAGATCATCTGCCAAGTGGGTTTTTTTTCCTTTTTTTCTGCTGCTTCATAGTAAGATGCAGATAATGGAAAAATGAACCGTCTCATCTTGGCAGCAGGCAGTACTGCATTGCCATCTTCTGCAAAGCAAAAGGTGTTCCAGCATGGCTGCGGATGACTGCAAGGTGGAGGATGAAATTATGAGAGAGGACTTATTATAGGTATTGAAGGAAAGGAGGGCTGCAGTAGGACCAGAGAGCTTTGGATCACCATTTCTTGCTAAATAACCAGAGTAAATGCAATATGCCTCATGGCACAGGAGGTACCTCCGGTTTATAATTACATTAAGAACATCTCTACTGGTGGGGAAGCACCATTTCCTCTCAGCAGGGGCAGAGTGGTGGGAGTTTCTGCCGCAGCTGGGGAACTATCCAGTAACAAAAAAGACCACCACAGTAGGGATAGTACAAAAGGATCTAGGAAAGATCCTACTTTGTTAAATGATAAAAGTTGGACAGAGGTCAGGCTCCATTCGGAACAAATAGTGCTATTAGTTCCTCTCCAGCTTTCCAGCTGTGTTACTGAGTGTCAAGCTGAAGATTTTTGTGTTCTTCTACTGGCACAGGGTCACTCGAGTTAGATATGGCATGGGCATGTAGTAAACTCTTCCTCCAGAGAGATTGCAGTCTACATAGAAAAGGCAAGATGCAAGATGGGAATGGAAAGAAAAGAAAAAGCTGCTGAGGGTCAGAAGTGTGAACCAGAGTTCTAGCACTAGCATCAAGCCTCTAGAACTTTAATCTAGAACTTTATCTAGGTTTCGGCATCTAGCACTTTACACTGTCAGACATGTTGCCATTCCTTCATATTCTCAAGGACCACACTGTGCCTCTAACAGAGGAGAGTAGTGAATCTGTAAGCTTGCACTCCTGCACCCACTTTTGGATTTATTCTGTGGATGAAAAAAAAGATTGCTCTGTCTAGAGCAATGATGATATGAGCTCTGATACTTTTTCATTACCAATTTTTCTCTGCATCTCTCAATGTATTTGAATTTCTGTTCCCCTGCCTGTTAAGCTGTCACCAAAATCAGGATGCAATTTTCAAGCCAGATGTACATTCTTCAGGTATTTTCTTTTTCCTTTAAAGAAATGAGAAAGGAAAGTATCAGTCCCCCTACAAGGAAACTCTGAGAGCTCATAGCCCTAGCAAGTGGTGGGGATGCATGTTTATTTCCTTTTACTGAAAGATTCTTATGCATCAAAGTGGCTTAGACACAAAGAAAAGTAAAAGCCAGAAGCATAAATTCACCTTTATAAGCTTATACAATATCTTAAGGAGAAACATCTGACAGAATTGTAGATCAGAATAATCTTTCCGCTGCATGCTGCAAAACTGAGCTGTGACAGATGCAAGAGTCACTGCCAAAGGGCCTGCAAAAAAACATGCAAGAGGAACAATAACAGATTACCATAATGATGCACAGACCAGAAACCCAAGCAAAATAAATTCACTACAGTATGCAAAAGGTATCTGAAGCCTTCTTTCGCAGTTTGGTTGTTACCTTCAAAAGCAGCAACATTTAGGCTGATCTTGGCCCATTTCCCGATTGGCCATATTCTCTGCAAACAGACAGACATTTTTCTATCCAATTTTTTTGCAAAAAACAGAAAGTTTGCCATGCTGGATCAGATCAATGAACTGTCAGAAGAGACCTTCTGCCTTTATTCCTGGCTGGTGCCTGATGCTTTGGTAAAAGCTCCTCCTTGACTTACTTTCCCAGCCAGATATGTAATGATGCCGGTAAGAGACATACATTACCTCCAGAACCCTCTGGGGAATCAGCGCACACCATAAACCATGAGTTTTGATTACCGGTATGTTAGATGTTAAAGCTACAGCTGCAACGGGCAGAGAGAGCATCAGCCAGACCTTCTTCAACACAAC
Organism: Phaethon lepturus; assembly: GCF_000687285.1. NCBI lineage: Eukaryota > Metazoa > Chordata > Aves > Phaethontiformes > Phaethontidae > Phaethon > Phaethon lepturus. The sequence continues at coordinate 88,447 of NW_010527329.1, forward strand.
AGTGTTATTCCACTGATGTAACCCGCTGCAGATTTTTCCATGGCTCAGCTGACTCTATGGTGGGTAAAAATCATTCTTCTGCAGAGAACATGCACAGGGCTTGTGAATCACTTGAACGTCCTTTAAATCCTCAAAGCAGGGATTAAGTAGGACTTAAGAGGAACATATGACTTGTGCTTGTCCTCAATACAGTGGTGACTTTCATATTATGTGAAGAAATAGCTCCTTCGATTGTTCTGTATTTACTTGGTGTTAATGTCACTGGATGTCTTTGTTGTTCCCCCGGCTAGTGTAAAAGAGCAGCCTGGTCTGCTCGTACAGTGTTTTGGCAAAGCAAGATTCCACACCCGAGTGGGCCCTCCAACCACTGCTGGCATAACACAAACAGTATTCTGATTAATTTAATGCTCTAAGTTATAATTCACAGATTATTTATCTTGCTGGCTAAAAAGTAGGCTCCTTTGTCCTTCGTGGGTGAGTTTGCAAAGTATATCTTTGCACAAGTGAATTTGATGTCTGTTCCCTATTGCCATGTACCATTTCCTCTTTAATAAGGATCTCCTTCAGCTGATTGTTTCCTCTGAAAAGTCAAAGTTCTGCTCCATACACTGATTTTCCAGCTGGTAGCAATCCAATGAGATACGCGTAGTCACAAGTGCCTCTGTGTTAGAAGGGTGATCATTTTTAAATAAAGTTAACTCTAAAACCTTTACAGCTGTGGATAATCTGAAACTATTCACAATTTGTGATAAATTTAATAAATTGCAGTGACCAATTAAAGAAGGATTTGGTTTATGTTGAAATACTTTATTTTTACACATTTCCTTTTTTTTCTATACCATTCGCCATCTTCAGTTGCTATATTCAATGCATTTTCAATCTCCAGTTTTTCCCCACGAGATACACAATCATAGACCTAGTGTTACAGATAAATGTATAATCCAATATCACATCTTAATGATTATATTTCTCTTTCTATTAATCGAACAAAATGTCATAATTAGTTTTCTACTGCTTTGTTGTTGCAGGAACACAAGGAAGCCTAAAATCTGTCCACCTACATGTAAGTGGTTGTCTGTGAATTCTGTAAAATTATGAACAAATGGGTAAAAAAATCCATATTCATTCACAGTGGAGAAAGGGATGGATTTGCCATGCATAAAACATGCCAAGACACAGGAGGCCTGGGTGGTGGGTATCGTCTGTTCTTGCAGCTAGGTTGGGTGCCTTTCATTTCACCCAGTCCATAGGCAAGGGGTTAGTTTAAGAGGACAGAGGCAAGCATAAGGATTATGTTTTTAAGCTGTATTGATGAGGATAAGGGAAATAGAAGACTATGACTGCTAGTTCAATTACTGGGTCACCTTCATGTTTCAGGCACCTAGTATCCTTCCACCAGTGGGTTTGCTGGCTCCTGCCATACATCACAGTGGCTGAGGTGTTTACCCAGTGTTATGTTGCTGCAGCCTCATGTTAGGGAACTGTCTTTGGCCAGCAGATTACCTGTTCCAAAGCACCACTTGGAGTGTAGGAAAAAGGAGATATTCAGTAAAATTGAGTGAGAACAGAGGTTCGATATTCTGACTCAGATCTGGGGAATCCGAGTGCTTGTCTTTGCCTTTTATAATACACTTATTAGCAGAGCATTTTAAAGTAGCTGCTGGCCAGACATTTTGCACTGTGCTGTTATGGTTGCCCTACAACATACATCTTGCCATACTTACTACTGTCCGTACCTTGTTGAAAGGCTCTTCCTGGCATGTCTTGCATTAGCAATGTGTTTCTCTGCTGCATAGTACAATGGGATTATTATCCTGGGATCAATCCTTAGACACTATTAAAGTCAGAAAATACTGCTGCACAGTGTTGAATCATGGACTACTGCTTTGAGGCCATGGGACACAGACAGGAGGTAATGCAGATGAATGTCCTTTCTCTTTTTCTACATAATGCACAAGGATTTGAAGTGTGGGATGTAATGGGGCAAAAGCTTTAGAAATTCAAAAGGCAAGCAATTTGTCAATAAATCAGCAAGTTGCCGTGTAGGATAATGGCACTACTGCAATGTGCTCCCCAAGCTCTCAGCAGCATTTTAAACATCATGAGACTTGATTTTGAGACTTCAAGGGAAAATAAATCATAAAAAGAGGTGCTCCAAACACAAGTGCTAGGACCGAACAAAACACTTAAGAAATACACCCAACAGAAAGCAGACCATTCCCTTTTGCCATAGATGGCACAGAAGAGGGGAGGATCCAGCCCTGCAGAAAAGGAATAGGTGACAAACCGCTAGAGTTCAGAATAGACCCTGGCCCAGACATAAGTACTACAAGACACAAAAAAGCAAGACTGAGAAGCTAGGACAGTAACAGTTCCCAAGGCACAGAAAAGGCTGGACATTGATGGACGGATAGTCTCTGAGGGGTGCCTAGCTGCATGCATTTTGGGTAAGAATTAGAATTATTTTGAAGCACTTACAATCACCTGAGGACAAGGACAAGTCTTCAAAGCATCTGGATCTTTCACTTTAATATACAGTAGCTGCCAGTATTTTCGTTTATTTCAGATCCTTCTTTTTACATAAATAATTGCTTCTGCTTAATTTCAGCAGTCTCTCCAGTATACAACAACCATTCTGGCCAGGCAGGTCAGTAAGTAAAGAAACCATCTTTTTCCTGAAAGAGGACATACAACTGTAACTCTAAACTGATGCTATAAGGTAAATATGCATTTGAAACACACCCTGCTAGCCATTTTTGCCTCTCCTCCATGCTGATAATAATGCAAGAGGATATCCTGCTGCCAAAGCAGCTCTGCAAAGCAACCTGCACTGGGAGGTTTCATGAGAGAAGTACAACAGCAGCAGGGAGCATTTCCAATCCTGTGCCATAGACACAGGTATTTGAACTATCTGTGCAGAATTTTCTGCCCTTGTGTGGTTCTTTCAAGCTTTTTGTACCCGTAGAGCTGAGGCTGCAGATCCTGAGTGCCTCCAAGAGAGATAGAGCCCCTTACTACAGGGCTTTTGATTTCACTGAGACCTTTCAATTTATTCCCCATTTCCTGTTCATGCTGCTATGCTGCACAAGAAACCTGGTGCTGACATCTTCTATGAGGTCCTGTACTTGCTTGATCTTTGCTCAGGCTGTGTCAAGTCATAGAATCATAGAGTCATAGAGTCACAGAATCATAGAATCATACAGTAGTTTGGGTTGGAAGGAACCTTTAAAGGCCATCTAGTCCACCCCCCCTGCAACGAGCAGGGACATCTTCAACTACATCAGGTTGCTCAGAGCCCCATCCAACCTGACCTTGAATGTGGCCAAGGATGGGGCATCTACCACCTCTCTGGGCAACCTGTTCCAGTGTTTCACCACCCTCATCATAAAAATTTCTTCCTTAAGTCATTTCTCCCAGCTCTGCAGCTATCTTCAGCTTTCTTTTACTACCATCCTGTTGCTGTAGTTACTACCTATGATCCCTGCCAGATTGCAGCTGCTTTCCTTTGGCCATTACACGTGCTGCTACTCACTGCCTGTCTTCATATCTGCTCCACTCTGAACAGCAGCTGTAGATGACTCTCTTTTTTCTTCCTTTTTTTCTGTGAGTGGCTTTAGTGTAACTTCTTCTAAAGCCTGGCTGCTGGACTGCAACCCACTCCCCTCCACACCTTCTCCTTCAGCTGATGCATCCCTTGCTTCCTGTCTAGTCTTAGGGAAAAAGCATTGCTGTAGCCCAGCTTTGGCAGGTAAGGATCTCTTCCTGACTGTCTTGTTTTTGCTATCAGTCCCTCCACTGTTTATGCTGCCAACTTTGTTTGCTCTCGCTCTTTTTCATTTTTGATACCTACGGCAAGACATCTGGTGCTCAAATCTGCCCTGTTAAGTGCTGAATCACATAAATTCTGCTGCAGCGTGCTACAAGTTCCTTCAGAGCCAAGCGTGTTAGGCATGTCCTACTGTGGAAAGGCGCTGCTTGACTCCTGGTCAGTTCTTGCCAGAGCTTCCTCCAGAGTCACCTCTCAGAAAGCAGACTGTCCATCTCCTGTCCTTAAAAATGACCGTTTGCAAAGGCATCTTGTAGTGGCAGAAAGATCATAACTGATCAGTGTGTCCTGCACACACGTCACACTGGGTCATATATGCTCTGCAACGCACATTGGTGCCTGGCCAATGGAAATAGTCTGGCTCAGAAAAAGCACCCTCTATCCCTAGGTATGAAGTTATTCATTTCCTGATGTCAGCTCTTATATCTGCAGGGATTACTGCTTGTCCTGCTTTAAATAAAATCCCATCTTGCACATGTGCGCGCACACACACAAACACTCAATGCTTTGCCTAGTAACAAGACGGGCAATGCCTATAGTCCTTCTTTCTTCCAGTACAGCCACGCACTCTGTGTACAAACTGTTTTAATGCTTTTATCATCCCACCCTCCTGAAAGACAGCTTTCAGGAGCACTCAGCACTTCTTCAGCATGCTTTCTTTTTGCTGGAGCTCACACTGCATCTTTATGCCGTGCCCCAGAGTGGCACAACGGGACCGTCCCACCCCGCTACGCAGGGGCAGCAGCTCCTTGTTTATCTGACTCCATCCCGGTTGTGTCAGGGCTCCACCCGCAAGTGCTCAAGGTGCTGACTTGGCAGCAGTGAGGCTCCAGGCTTTCTGTGGCTCTATCTGTTCCGGGGGTTTATAGCAATTTGGGACTGGTTCCCTGCATTGGATTGCCTTTATTCCATCACATGGGGCTCTGACAGCTGCCAAATAGTGTCTCTGTGTGTTAACTGCTTAGATGATTCTTGTGCCCTGAGGGGCGGGAGGATAAACAAGAAGAATCTAGTAGTTTATCTTCTCTATGAACCCACAGAAATCCTTCACCACTTTCACTCTGGACATTTCCTTAGAGGCTCTAAGGTCGTTGAGGTATAATTAGAAGTGCTTAAAAGTTCACAGATGTTCAGGTCACCATTCTCTGCAAGCTTCAGCTTATCTGCATTCTGGCTAATATGCTGTTCTCAGCATCTTCTTTGGGCCAGTCGCAGTCTGGAATCATGGCTGGGGACTCAATGATCTGGATGAGGGTATCGAGTGCTCCCTCAGTAAGTTTGCAGATGACACCAAGTTGGGTGGGAGTGTTGATCTGCTGGAGGGTAGGAGGGCTCTGCAGAGGGAGCTGGACAGGCTGGATCGATGGGCCAAAGTCAACTGTATGAGGTTTAACAAGGCCAAGTGCCGGGTCCTGCACTTGGGTCACAACAACCCCATGCAATGCTGCAGGCTTGAGGAGGAGTGGCTGGAGAGCTGCCTGGTGGAAAAGGACCTGGGGGTGCTGGTTGACAGCCGGCTGAACATGAGCCAGCAGTGGCCTGGCCTGTATCAGAAATAGTGTGGCCAGCAGGAGTAGGGAAGTGATTGTACCCCTGTGCTTGGCACTGGTGAGGCTGCACCTCGAATCCTGTGTTCAGTTTTGGGCCCCTCACTACAAGGACACTGAGTTGCTGGAGCGTGTCCAGAGAAGGGCAATGAAGCTTGTGAGGTGTCTGGAGAACAAGTCTTACAAGAAGCCGCTGAGGGAACCGGGGTTGTTCAATCTGGAGAAGAGGAGGCTGAGGGGAGACCTTATCGCTCTCTACAACTACCTGAAAGGAGGTTGTGGTGAGGTGGGTGTTGGTCTCTTCTCCCAGGTAACTAGTGATAGAATGAGAGGAAATGGCCTCAAGTTGTGCCAGTGGAGGTTTAGATTGGATATTAGGAAAAATTTCTTTATGGAGAGCGTGGTCAAGCATTGGAACAGGCTGCCCAGGGAGGTGGTGGAGTCACCATCACTGGAGGCATTCAAAAAACATGTAGATGTGGCACTTCGGCACATGGTTCAGAGGGCATGGTGGTGCTGGGTTGATGGTTGAACTTGATGATCTTAAAGGTCTTTTCCAATCTTAATGATTCTGTGATTCTATGACTCCCTCTTCTTCAGCACTTTCAGTTACAGTAGAAAGTAGAAAGTAGAAAGTGTCATCAGCCACTGCCTTGATGTCTGGGAGTCCCTCTACTATGCCTTTCAGTTTCTGCTGGGAACACTGTAATCATGATCATGTTCCTGGCATTCACACTCTATCAGGTGTGATAAAAAGGTGATCATAAATCCAGTTCAAAATCCTGTCCTAACTCCTAAGAAACACTGAATACTTTTGAATTTGATACATCAAATTGAGCCTGACTTCTGTTACTGCTAAAGACTGGTGACTTCTCTCCAATCCTGTATACACTGGTTTGGCATCAGTGTAGATTCTCATTTTATGCAGAGGCCTGTTGTTTTTCTTTTTCCACTGCCACTGATTTATTCTCTGCTCCTTTCTCTGTAGGTTTCTTGACATCTCCTTTACAGAGTTTTCCCTCAGTAACATTGAGAGTGCCAACAGAGTTTCATGTTTTGGTACCTTGCATGTCAGGTTCATAGTCAGCTTTTGAGGTAGGCGTCAGTCTCCTTAAACTAAAAAGTGACACTTTTTTGGAAGGCTAAATGGGGCCCACAGGGACTTCTTCTGCTCTTTCAGACTGAAGATATTCTGGTGGTGTACTATGCTTACCATATGGCTTGCTTAGCGATGGATGGACTTTTTGAGTGTCCTTTATCATAAGACAAAATGATAACATGCCATATTTCACGGCAACTTACCAAGAGCTTGTATCTGTCCACTGGCCTCAAGATAGCCTTAAATGTAAATCATTGCTGTGAATTGTCCATTACTGCAGTCTAACATTGCTGTTAATGAGTGTTCCTGGGGTTCTATTGCAGGTGACCTTGCAGTGCAGCTAGGACTAAATTTGGCTCTGATTTGGTGGGATAGCCGTAATTGTGTCTATGGTAAGACTGGTAGATTATTCGAGCACTGTGAGCACCCTGAAACGCCTTGATTTACTAAGCCACACTTTCTTTTCTCAGAAAACTCAGCTAAATGATGATGCTTGTGTTCATCACTACTCTGCCTTCAGCCTCAGGCTTGCGTTTTCATAACAAGACTTGTTGTGCCATAAGGACTATCACTTTCTGATTCTTTCCTGGGCAGTTCAAGTAGAAATGCCATATGAGGGGGGTTTTCTTTAGATACATGTCAGCTTTGTTGAAGCACCTTTCCTATAAGTTGGAAGTTTCACACAGGAGAAACTTCAGTGTCCCCAAAGTTGACTTCTTGCTTGCATATTACAAGGACCCACTGCCAGAACTGCTTTTTTGGTTTTACAGGGATGTACTTGCTCTGGTCGTGTTCTGTCCTCCTCAGGTGTTCCTCTTCTCTGACAGCAGCGCCTCACGTGACGTTTGCTCCTAGTGACATGGGGAAAGTTCACTCTCTGGTCTCTACACCCTGTGGCCAGCAGCATTTGTGAACAAAGTTCTGGCTCCAGTGCTTGTATAAAGTCTCATACTAAGTAATACAATCATGGGAAGCCAAAAGTGGGTACTGTTAAGAAAAAAGTCATGTGATTAGATACCTGAGTATGCTCACGTAATCACAGAAAGATGTTGTTGTTGCTAAGTCATTCAGGACTACTTCTCCAAGTGCTATTCCCAGTGTGCAAAGTGGGAAACGGAAATTATTTTCCAAGACTTGCTGCACAGGTGTCAATAACATATGCTCTCTTCCTGTCACAGGCCAGACCAGCCTGCTTGAGCAGGGGGTTCTCTCAATAGCAAGCTGCCGGTTGGGCAAAACTCTGGGAAAGAAAATCTAGGACCAGGTCAGAGAAGGAAGAAGTTATATTAAAACCATGAAAATATTGTTACTAGGCATTTTTAATTACACTTCATGTAGAAGTGTGTCCCTCCGATGTGTACATGACCACAAGAGTTTAGTGCTTTTCTGTAGTGTAGCTTGGTCACTGTGGGATGGATTAGCACTTTGTCCTTCCATCTCAGCAGCTGCTTTGGTGGAGGACAAAAAGAGGCTCAATCCTTTCCTAATAGAGCACATTTTCTGTTTTCCCCTGCCCAGCCATCCTTCCACTGCCACACTTTGCCCATATCCAATCCACTGATGTGGGATAAAAAGCTGCAAGGCAGCGGCATCTTTTCTCTCCAGGCTGGTGCTAGCAGCAAAATGTCATGTAAACGAGGGCCGTTTCTGCTTCCTTCTTCACAGGGATGCACTCCAAGCTCTCATCTTCCCTCTGTGTAGCAACAGGACTGCATCTACTCATTGTCTCTTTTGATCAGAGGGCCCATATTTAAGGCTTTAAAAAGGAGCAGGAAAAACAATGAAATGATATGACAAGAGGGAACAAAAGTCATTGTCATCTCCCATCAGCTATCAGTATGATTTGAAGCATGAGATCTGATCATCCCAGTCATAATAATGCCTAGTAATACTGCAGGATAGTAACAAGGCTCATAAACCAGCATTAAAAGCTAAAAAACTTTTAAAAGATCCTTTGTTCCCCCCCGGGAATAAAATCCAACTGTCAGCACCACAGGCTCACCTTCAGTTCTATCTGTTGAATCTTTCCTTGTCATAGACCATTATGACTGGTAGAGGATCTGCAAGGCAAATTTAGGCCAAAACACCTCCCTTCATGCATAGCATCCTCTGTCTCCAAGGCCACTAAATGATGTCTATGGTGACACCTGTACAACTAATTTTTGGGTTTATGCAGGTCTCAATGGAGCTATAATGTTACTAGGTTGTTTTCCAGGCTTGGATGAATTGGGGCCACAATGCCTATGAAGATCCATAAAGTTCAAACAACCAGGATATCACTTGCCACTTTGGATTTTGCAATGGTTTCTATCACACAAACTGTCTCCTCATGTCAAGGAAAGTTAGTATGCTCAAAGTGTCACTCATGACACCTACATGAATGATGTCATGCTGGGAAATCCAACTCTGCTTCTGTGTCTGTTGATTTCAGTCAGTAGGTTTCAGATTCCCTTCTGACAGTGTTTAAAGCCTATTTTACGGTGTAAAACCAATGGTTATTTTTTAATCTAGCTTCAAATTCACAGTCATTCAGTAAATTTTTGCTTTAATCCTTACAATACACTGAGAGTTTTAATCAACAACCTGATTGTCTCTCTCTCTCTCAAAAAATATATTCTGTTCTTTCTTGCAAGGGGAAATCTTTCATTCACCGGACTGAAACACGGGAACCTGCAGCTTTCTCTACAAGGCAAGACTTTGAATTTGCAGAAATGGTTCTGCTTTTGCTGTGCTGACCTGCCTTTGACACAAGGAGTCTGTCTATCAGTTCTGCCTTGAACTTGCCTATGAAAAGTTACATCAGCAGCCATCAAAGATGGCAGCGAAGCTCCTCAACCTGCGCAACTGCTTCTGCTGCTTCCCCATCTGCTTGTGCTCATCCACACTACCACAGCAGGCTGGATGTACTTTCCATGGAGGAGCCCAGATGGAAGTGTTTCTCATGGCAAACAGCTATTGGAGAGGGATAACACCATTTGCATTGTACCATCAGACCTACCACCACACAAAGCTGGGCTTTTGATTGTTTGCAACTTGTAGTTTCCCTATGAAAACTTTTGTTCCTGAACAGAACTTCCCAGTTTGACTCTTGGGGTGGATTACCAGTTCACCTGCTGGTGGCCATTTTCTGTAATACAGAAAGTATGAAATAGCAGCAGACTGACTTCAAATCTGGCAGCAAGTTGGACTCTCCTTCCATTCCTCAACATTTAATTCAAGCTACTTAGCACTGTAACGTGTAACATGTGACCTCTTTGCAAGCCCTAGTTTTACTGCTCATTAGTCTATGTACCTTAACAAGATTTTCAGTGACCCTATGGCTAATAGTCCACTTTTCTTAGAAAGATATCTATCTTCCGGCACAATTGCTTGTCAGTAATGTTAGTTAGATTGTAACGAGAAATCACAGAGTTCAAAGCTATTCAAAATGAGGGGGCGGGTTAGCAATATCCCATTTCGTCCTTTCGCTACCCTGTAATGTAAAAACAAAGGGCGCTATTATTATTATTTTTTTCTGCTGCTGGTGTACCCACAGCTTCCACGAAGGATCTGGGTTCTGCTGTGCTAAGACAGCCCTCAGGAACAGACAGCCTAAGCAGCTGTGACAGGCAAAGGAAGCGCTTTTAGTCCTGTTTTTCAGATACAAAAGCAGAACGTAATAGACTTGCCTGCAATCATGCAGGAAACCAAGGGCAGAACAGCACCTTGTACTCAGGCCTCTGATCGTCAGATCTGCATTTTCATCACACTTCTGATCATACATATTTGTCTTTGAACTAGTACGGGGGGGATACACTACTGCACCAGAGGCGAGTGAGTGCTCGCTCCGAGAGCTATTTCTGCAAAGCAGTTCCAAGCGCACTGGATGCAGAGCTCTCCGAATACTTTGCAGTCAGCTCTGTGCAGCATGTCATCCAGGCGTGGAATTCACTGCCATAAGAGGATGTTGAGTCAAAGGCTGTAGCCAAGTTTCTTGAAGGGTTGAAAAACAGCCTGGTTAGTTTAGGCAATGGGACTGCCTTTTTTTTTTTGTTTTGTTTTTTGGAAGGGGGGTTAGTTTGTATAGGGTCTAGGGCTGCTGAGTCCAAGGCTGGTGCTGATGCTGACATGCTAAACTGTCAGACAGAAAAATTGGTGATTGTGATTTTCACTAGAAGACTCTCTTTATTTAGTGTTTTCATTGTTTTGCCCAGGAGTGGCAGAGACTTTTCTCTTGCTCAGATCTTTGCCAGAAGTTTCTCACAAAACTTTCAGCATGTGTGATGCTCACTGAAAAAAAAAAAAGCCTATACCAGGCTAGACAGGAAATCTGTTTCTTTTTCTTTGCACTTTTGTTTCCACCAGGCTGGTGAATGCAGCATGCAAAAGTAGCTGTGATTACAGCACAGCTAGGGCTAGAGGATTTCAGAATGGTTTGTACTCTAGCAAAAAAACCCAAACCACACCACCATCAAAAAAACCCCCACCCTGAAACAACAAAATATGGGGATAAATAAGGGAAAGTGAAGAAGAGAGACAGAAACTGTCTGTGGGGTCAGGTGGCTAAGTATTTTTGGACTGCCAAGGTGGTGATGTTAAGTGAAGATAATGTATTATGCAGTGGAAAGCTAACGAGACCAGGTCTGTTAAACACGGACTTGGTGTTACTTAGCCCTGGAGTGCTTCAGATTACATAGGCCCAGCTTGTATTTGATCGCCTCTCCCGCCCCAACGAAGCGAGCGGCAGGCTTTTACACAAGATACACGATCATATTCTGTAGGGAACCATCCTGCACTGGCAGGGGAGGGAAGCTGATGACATAATGGGTCTCCTCCATCTCGAACTTATGTGATTCATCAATTAAATGAATTCAGTGGGGTAAGGCAGTATGAAAGGGCAATTTCCCTGTAAGACGCTGATTGCCGATTAACTCTTCCCTCCCGATTTCAGCCACACCGCTC
>NW_010527330.1:0-2371 GCF_000687285.1 Phaethon lepturus
CTTGTTCTTGTACATTCCTTTTTCAGTAGTATTATTATTTTTATAATTGTTGTTTCCTCTTCTTTTGATATCCTATTAAATTGTTTTTATCTCAGCTCACGAGTTTTTTTTTTCTGATTCTCTCCCCCATCCCATCTTGGGGTGAGAGGTGAGTGAGCGGCTGCGTGGTGCTTAATTGCTGGCTAGGGCTAAACCACAACATACACACATCCTGAGACACATTAATATCATATTAATGTAAATGTGTTTTCCTTTCTTTACGCACCCATTTAACAAATTTTGAGTTTGCTTAAGCCAAAATAATTTCTTTTCTTGTCCTAAAATTAAGGCTTCCCATTTAAATAACATTTTCCAATACTTACCTTGTTAATTTTGTTTTAGATCACCTTATTTCCCCTACCTGCACATCTTTCACTCATCTGCTAAAGCTATTTCTAAAAATGTAAGCCAAACAACATGTGGCAAAGAACAGACATTCAAGACTGTGCTTCTGAGAGTCTAATTCTTGGTTGTATTGTGGTGTGTTTACCTTGGCTGGCTGCCAGGTGCCCACCAAGCTGCTCTATCATTCCCCCTCTATCCACAGGACAGGGGGAGAAAATGTGATGAAAAGCTCATGGACTGAGATAAGGACAGGGGGAGGTCATTCAGCAATTACCGTCACAGGCAAAACAGACTCTACTCGGGGAAGTTAATTTAATCTGTTGCCAATTAATAAGAGAGTAGGATAGTCAGAAGCAAAAACAAAACTAAAAGCACCTTCCCCCTGCCCCTCCCTTCTTTCCAGGCTCAACTTCACTCCCAACTTCTCTACCTCCTCCCCCCAAGTGGCACAGGGGGATAGGGAATAAAGGTTGCAATCAGTTCGTAATGTTTCATCTCTGCTGCTCCTTCCTCCTCACATGCTTTCCCTGCTCCAGCATGGGGTCCCTCCCACAGGCTGCAGTTCTTCATTAACTGCTTCAGTGTGGGTCCTTTCCATGGGGTGCAGTCCTTCAGGAATGGACTGCTCCAGTGTGCAGGTGAATATCTGATCCACCATGGACCTCCATGGACTGCAGGGGGACAGTCTGTCTCACCATGGCCTTTACCATGGACTGCTGGGGAAATCTCTGCTCCAGCACCTGGAGCACCTCCTCCCCAGCCTTCTTCACTGACCTTGGTGTCTGCAAGGTTTTTTCTCTCACATTTTTCTTACCTTGCCATGTAAATCCAATACAGGTATACTTAATAGCTCTTCTATTAAAGCCTGTATTCTGAGAAACTTGGAGTATATGAAACAGAGCAAATTAAAGACAGGTTGGCAGCCTTCCACCTGAATTTCCTTTCTTCTGACAGTCTATCTGTACAGTGTGTGCTTGCCACTTTTAAATCAAAAACAGTATATCTATAGCTTAAGCTGTTTTTTCAAACATGAGGCAAAATGCTGTACATGGAAATTGAGAGAAGCAAAATCATTCTTCCCATGAAACAGTTAATTCACTATAATTGTCAACACACCACTCAAATCAATATCAAAACATGTTCCATGTCACTGCTCTTCACAGTATGTTTATTAATCTGCTTAACTATTTTCAGGGTCGGGTCCCAATAATGTAATTAGCAAGCACTTTAAAAAAAAAAAAGGAAAAATACCTTCTAAAGAACAGTTGTGTTCTTTAGCCTCATCGTGCTCCCTGCTCTGTCTTTGAGCAGTACATTGTAGTCAGCAGAGCGATTGCACTGGACTGTTTGGCAGTGGAGGTCCAGGAAGAAAGTTGTTTGTTTTCAGGTGTTGGAAAATAACCAGTCAGGTTTTGCCCTGATTACTAACTAATCTTTTGTTCCCAATGAAGGCTGACAAATTCTTAAAAGAGGTGATGGCAAATGACTCCTCCTCGTTGCATGAATTTGATTTAAGTTATTACCATGTCAGGCTTGTTAATTTAATTTCTTTTGGGATTCTACAAAACCTGCAATGTAAATTAAAATGTTTAAATTGGGGTTAGGAAGAGCCAATGGTTGAAATCTCATCCACTGAACCACCTGAAACCCACATCTCCCATCTTCTCCCATCCAATATGAAAAATCAGTCCCAAGTGTGCTCTATCAAACCACCACATAATTTTCTTAGCATCACTGTCATTGAAAGACTTGGAGAGCTGGCCTTCTTGGCACATCTTCCTCTAGAGAAAGCAGCATGGCGTGATATTCAAGTGGCAGATAGATTTGAAAAACCTTGGTCACAATGTACCTTTGTGCCAAACCAAATTTTCTCTCAGCTGGGGCTGACCCTGCTTATGCCACTGGATCTATAAAGTGAAGCTTTCTAACAACCTATTTTAAAATGCTTTTGTTAGGATGTCTTGGTTTCAGCCAGGATAGAGCTGGT
>NW_010527331.1:0-213 GCF_000687285.1 Phaethon lepturus
CCGAGCGCTTCCTTCCTCCCAGCCCAGTTTTTCCAGCGACGCGTCTCCTCCGCCGCTGCCTCCTGTCCCAGCAGCTGTTTCGTAGCACCAGCTGCTTTGACTACTCGGTTAACGATTTATCCAGACCCAGCGGGTCTGTTGTCCTGCGCCTGGCATGTTTTTTCCATATACAAATTCTGCGCCGAAGCGGAGAGGACAAAGCCCAACAAGCTC
>NW_010527331.1:592-1706 GCF_000687285.1 Phaethon lepturus
CCAAAAAAAACAGGTCATGCCTCCAGCCAGGGAGCCCAGGGAGGGTTTCGGGACCCACGCATCCTCCCAGGGGCGCGAATGCTTCCCCCGGGGCTTTGGGGCTGGGGCTGCTATGAGGGCACAAACCTGCTGTGGAGCTCAGCTCCCAAACACGCTTCTTTTCCACCCATTTCTGCTGCTAGCTAAAGACCCTCGGCTTAAAGCTGCCTTTTCCGCAGCGGAGCGGTGCGATCACCGCTCCAACTCTCGGAGCTCCCCATCTCCCTTAGGGACCAGAAACGGCTTCACCCGAGCACCTCCCTGAGCAAATTCCTCGGATGCTCCAGCAGCTCCACCCCATGCTCCGGCGGGACTGAGGATTTCCCCGTGAGCAAAACCCATGGCCGGTGGCCAGCAGCGCCGAGGGTGCCCTTACACCCGCAGTCCCCCGGCCCACGGCAGGGCCCGGGTTTGGCTGCTCAGCAGCATTTGCATTGAAAATCCCAACTTTGAAATGCAAAAGCTGCCCGGCTGCGGTGGGAGACGCTGCAGCTGGGAGGTTAGAGCAAGGCTTAAATCTTGGGGCAGAAACTCTGTGCTTCCCCTCTGCTCTTGAATTTCGTGGTATTTGTTGCCTTTGCTCCCTCCCGACCTGGGGACGAGCAAGGGCAGCCCCTCTCGGTCGCGCTGGAGGGGCCATTTCTCACTGTCCCGCAACAAAACTAGCTGAAATTCAGAAAACCTTCCCCAAACTCCCTCCTTCAGCAGAATTTCTTTTCTTTTCAGCTCTTTTCATTGCCGAGAGCCTGAAGTTTCCGGGCGCACTTGTCGCTCGGTGCGTGAAAGGAAAGTTGGCAGCTGGCCGGGCTATTGTCAACCCCCCTGATGAGACCCAAGGATTTCGGCCGTGTTTCCTACCCGCTGGCCTTATCGAGGTTTTGCATGCTCCTGGAATTTCTTCCCGCCTCGGGGGCGGCCGCGGGGCGCAGAACGCCGGTGGCACCGGGGCGAGGGGCCCTTGCAGGGGTGCGTCCCCTGTGCGTGGGTATTCTAACGGAGACAAGCGGCTCCCGGTACAATCTATTCAGCAAATTCCCTATTTCTGTCCCTGAGCTGTCAGCCGAGGTTTGCCGAG
>NW_010527332.1:0-11515 GCF_000687285.1 Phaethon lepturus
TATATATAAATCTATAGATAATTTATAGATAAAATACGTGTGCTGAAAATACTCTCTTTGCTAGTATGTCTTAAAACTGTATGTTTTCAGTATTGTTTGTTATTAAAAAAAAAAAAAAAAAAAAGCCCAAGCCAATGAAAAGGGCTGCTGCTTTATCTAGTGAAAGTTTAATGCTGGCTGCAAACACACCTGGACTTCACAGATGTAGTAACTGAAGATCCGGGAGGGAAGGAAATATGAGACTGAATATGTATGCTGTTTCCAGAATTAAAAGTGCAAGTTTCACCAGTTGTGGTCGCTTTCCATTAATCTTTTCCTAAATTGTAATGATTGTGAAATAGAAAAAGATATATGGGCTTTAGCAGCAGTAAGTCAGTATATTTCAAATCGCTGTTTAATCTATTGTGTTCATCTAGTCTTAATTTCGTTTGAATCTTACATAAAGATAATGGAGTGTTCCTAACTACTGTGCTTAAAAACTCAAGGTGTCTCACCTGAATTAAACAAAGAAGACTCATCTTGATTAAACAGTCTGATTAAAAAGCAACATTTGACTAGTTTCATGTGTTGGAACGTAGTATCACCTTCCATTAAAACTCACTGATATCAGTAGCGTAAGCTTAAGTGATTTGCTGGTTTGGCATCTCAGTGGGCCTTCAGTGGAACTGCTACCTACGTGCAAGGAACGCAAAGTTTGGCTTGCTGGTAGTATAAAGGGAAGACCGCAAGATAGAAGGAATTTTTTAGTACCAAAAGGATTGGGAAATGGAGTTGGTAAACGTTGTTAGGTACTTCTGAACTACAGAATGATATTTGATAGCTACAGTAAGTAATTTGTTGAACTGCTTTGGAGAGTCAGAGTTCTGAGATCTGTCCAGGTGAGCAAAAATTTCCTGTGGAGTTAAATAGAGGATAATGTGCTGGAACATTACGAGGATGTTTTTCACATAATCTGACAATATCTTGCCATGGCAGTAGTGCTAGATGAATTAATATTTGCTGTAAAATGTGGAAGATAGTAGTAGCAATGCTTAATATTTATAGTTTAACCAGCATTAAGCAATTCCAGATTAATCCAAATAAACTATCTTTGGTTGTTTTGGTTTTTTTGTTTGTTTTTTTTAAATGGCAATATCCCCTTCCAGTGTCACTGCAGGACATTACAATGAGAAAAGCCTTCCGGAGTTCCACAATTCAAGATCAACAGCTGTTTGACCGCAAAACTCTGCCTATTCCTTTGCAAGAAACTTATGACATTTGTGAACAGCCTCCTCCGCTTAACATTCTCACCCCTTACAGGTTAGTAAAATAAAATTAATCAAAAGCCTTTTGTAGCTTATTTTATGTAATAGAGATACTCTATCTAGGCACATTGCTCGTGTTGAGTAGCACTTGAATATTTAAGGAGCCACATTAGAAAACTGTGAAGCTTCTGGCGGAATGCAAGCAGCAGAGGACATTATAAGCGTTAAAACTTTACTGCACTTCAAGTGGTAGAAAAAATCCATTTTTTTTTTTTTACTCTGTATTTGTTGAACTGTGTAATGCTCTTGTATGTGAAGTGAAGAAAATAAGCAGTTAAGTATGTAGAAAGATCTTTAATGGAAATTAATGTTGTTGCTATCACAAAGTCAGTTCCTTTCAGTAGTTGAACATGGGCAGCCACACACATTTGCTTATTATTTGAGAACAAGATTTGAGTCATTGGAATGGGAGTTCTCTGATTTATGATACTCTTTTTTTATTTACAGCTTGTGTTAAAGTTACTTTTTTAAAATCAGGACCTTGAATACAATAAAAGATAGTAAAGAATGATGGCACAGGAGGTCAATGTTCATCTTTTTAATGTTCTTCGGTAAAATATTTCAGGGTCTGAGATACTAGGTATTCCTTAATATGCCTTTCCTTTGCCTTAAAGTTTGGATTCATGTGTTGTCAAATAAATACTATGCCCTGTTTGTGTCATTGTATTTCAGAGATGATGGAAAAGAAGGTTTGAAGTTTTATACCAATCCTTCATACTTCTTTGATCTGTGGAAGGAAAAAATGTTGCAGGACACTGAGGACAAAAGAAAAGAAAAGAGGAAGCAGAAGGTATATCTGTTAGTTTTATATAGCTTGTGATGTTTTTTCCTGGAGAGGTTTTACTTGCAGATATGGTACTTTTTGGTTATGCAATTAATAACAATGCAGACTTTACAGAGTCATCTTCATTCAAGTAAAACTACATGTATTCATTCAATTCCATCAACTTTAACAAATAAGTATTCAATAATAATAATAAAATAATATAGAAGGGCCTAGAGCTTTTATGCTGTCTTAATGTAACTAACAGCAGGTTTGCCAAAATTTGTAAGTCTTCTAGCAATGACTCAAAAAGGAGAAAAAAGGAGGAATACAGCAAGTAAAGAATTTCACTAGAACACTTTTATATAATACAAAATTCTGACAATCTGACAGATGAAAAAGCTTGAATGACATTCGAATAGATATGTTTACTCTAAACTAGAAAGGAATTAGTAGGAATAGGGCACTTTGTTTTTATTTTCTTGAATTTAAACAACCACTTTTGCAAAGGTAATGCTACTTTTTGTTTCACCATGATTCTGTATATTTCATACATAGACGCAGTAAATATAAGTGTCAGATTCATAATTTCATTTCAGACTTAGAATAAAAAGCTACTTATACAGTTATTTTTCTCTGTATTATTCAGCTAGTTCTTCACTAGGTTGGAGTTTCTGCCTCTTACAAGTCTTTTTGGTTTACGTATCATATTTAGACCGAAAGTACATTTTTCTTGCACTTGAATTGGGATTGTTTTTCATTATTTTGTGACTGATGTTTAAATGCAACTAATTAAAAGACAGTGTCTTAGTTGTCAGTTTTGTTTGCACAACTCTCCTACAGCAGAAAAATCTAGATCGCCCTCATGAACCAGAGAAAGTGCCAAGGGCACCTCATGACAGACGGAGAGAGTGGCAGAAGTTAGCCCAAGGTCCGGAGCTCGCAGAAGATGATGCTAACCTCTTACATAAGCACATTGAAGTTGCTAATGGCCCAGCTTCACATTTTGAATCAAGGTTTCTTTTTTTTTTTTTCCCCCCCCCTATCCTTTATTCAGTACAGATATTCATACTACATAGTGAACATGCTTGAGAAATGGTAAATGATGAGATGCTACTGCTATTCTTGAAATGCACTGGAAATCATTGATTTAGCTCAATCAAAACTCAGTTTTAAAATACCTAGTCAGTGTGTCCTTAAAAGAATAGCTATTATCTTGGGTTTTTTAAGAGTAGTGTGTATCCTTGGAATTCATTGTATCCTTGAGGATGTGTTGTCATCTGCAACTTGAAGAAGGTGTAGCGTCGCTTCTGCAAGTTTGCACCCAGGTGTGTCACTACATTCCAGTCCTGACCTACAAAATCCCTATTATTCTAGTCTCTTGGTTTTTTCTTCAGTAGATGCTGCCAAGACTGTAGGGTGGGTGTGATGTGAACAAACATCCACTTGGAACTCAGATGAGATCACTGAGCTTCTCTTTACTCTTGAGCAAATCCAAGATTTGATTGACATTTCTGGTTATAGTCCATTACAAAATCCAACCTGTTGGATTCTCATTTCGCAGCATGAATTTGCTGGTGGCTAAAAGTAGCATTTCCACATTTACCACATTTACCACGTGGTAAACACCTGCTGTGTTTGTACTTCTGGTGTTTGTGCAAAACCAGCTGAGAAACTTCTGATAGGAACGAGGGCTGACAACTTGTATTAGGAGTTTTGGTGGTGTGCTTTTAGGGGGTTGTTTTGTTTGTTTGTTTTTTAATTAAAAAGTGTTCCTTGTCCTCCAAAAAACAATTAAATTTTTTTCCCCTATCCTTCACTGGCCAAAAGCACCGTAACAGACTATTTTGTTTAGCTTTGTAAGGCCTTCAGACAAACTTAATAGTGATAGTGGATAATTATCAACAACTCTAGGAGCTAGTGTTTTCTGTATGAAAAATGGAAAAGCCTGTTTGTAGAAAATTTAGCGCTCTGAATTTAGAAAGTAAAGATGGTCTCAATGCATTTCAGTCAGTGGGATACAACTCAAGTTACGGTGATTACCATTTTTCTGGGAACACCTTTATAGTGTCTTTTCTTTGTAAACTACTGTGTCAAATCGTTGGCAGAAACATTGCTTGCCTGCTGTCCTTCTGTTGTGTTGTACATCAGATTCCACATTAGGCGCACTTGTTGCAGGACTCCTTTTGTATCCAGGACCATGGCCTAAACTTTATCTCAGTACTAGTAATGCAGTTGTGAATAATGCTGTAGTGCTTGGGACCACTACATGTGCAGAGTATGTCGTTCAGATACAGAACAGCACCGTGCTTTTGAGTAACAGAATAAGACTTCACTCCCGAAGAATTTAATAGGTTAGATACAACAGTGGTGTATGTGGAATACCTAGGGTACTCCTTTGCTTGTCGGAAAGTGTTCTGTGAACACATTTCCTCTGAATTTAATAGAGACATTTTTAAAAATTTTTAATTGAATAGTTAATTAAAATTTCCTAACTGATCAGGTCCTTAAGGTGTGTCTAAAGTTGTCATTAACAAGGAAGGTGAATCCTTTTAATCTGTAATTATCTTTATTTACTGCTACTACTCAAGAGTAGATACTTAGATTATTTTATCTGTTGTATAGCTACAAAGTGTAGGTCTAGAGTAATGGGTTCTCTCTACTGGAATACTTCTCTGGCAGAAGTTCAGCTAAATTACTCAGTTGTAAATTCTACTGTTCTAACATCGATGGCTGTTTCATAAATGTTATAAAAGAATATGGTTGCATGTATGTAGGGATTGAGGAGCAGAAACGATTACTGATTATAATGTCTGTTTCATAATACACTCTGGTATATGTGTACTTCTGATCGTATTGCTACATTTACTTAACTCAAAATAATGTGACTAATAAACACTAAGATCACACACATACTGTAGAAATTGTCTGATATACCTGTCAAAAGCTTTAAACCCTTGAGCTGCTAGAAGCAATGGCATAGAAAGTGAGATAAATTATTAAAAAGCCATGAAGTACAATATGCAACATTGGTGCAGAGAAGATACTTGAATTCAGAAATCAAACAAGTATAGAGCATTACTTTCACTAAAGCTTACATTGGATCATTTTTCACTATTTTTCTACAGATCTCAAGCCTATGTGGACCATATGGATGGATCATACTCACTTTCTGCATTGCCCTATAGCCAGATGTCTGAACTTCTGAACAGAGCTGAGGAGCGAGTGTTGGTCAGACCTCATGAACCACCACCACCACCTCCAATGCATGGAGCAGGCGACGTGAAACCTGTGCCTCCTTGTGTTAGGTATGAAGTGGTCAAGCCACATGCAGATTTATTGGAGGGTTTTAGTTTTCCACCATCCCCCTAATGGTCCATGAGTATTATTTCCATGCAGCCCAGGCAGTACACACATCCTTGGGGCTGTGTCAGTCCACAGCCCTGATGCATCCACAGCTGCAGGGCCATGCAGGAGTTGGAGAGAAACGTCAGAATCTATACCCCGTAGGCTGCCATTGTGGAGAGAGGCCTTGCCTTGCCATTAATACAGTGACTATGTTACCTTCGGAGTTAAATGGCAAGACAAAAAACTGTATGGAAAGTATTTCTGTGAAAGATGTTGGAATCTCAGGATTTAGCTTTGGAATTTTGGAAATTTAACATTTCCAAAATCTGAAGTAGTACCAGTAGTACAAATCTGATATTTGTACTACTATGCTGTGTTTCAGCCTACATGAAAGGAAGACTATATCACAGTAAGACAGTCAACTGTCAAAACCATATATTCATCACATTTGCTAAGTTGCAACTGCCTTTTTTTTTTTTTTTTTCTTCCCCCAAGTGTTTTTATCTTCTGTTTCTCTATGCCTTTCCAGAACTGGATACATACTTAGAGCATTTTCTAGAGTGAGGCTCTGGTTGTCACTCCTCTGTTGTTTTATACCCAAAATCTTAACTTTATGGTCAGGTACATACAACTTGGAATGGAGGACAGTTAATTCACACAGAGTTGCTACATCAGCAAGATGTTAGTCTCTTGAAAAGATTTTTTTTGTGTGTGTGTGTTATGCACAGAAATGCATAACTCTTTAGATTAATTTTCCACAACAGATGAAAGAAATCCTCTAGTGGTATTTCAGGAAAATAATTTTACTGTTCCCTTTTGTTTGCTTCAGTTAACCTATTCGTTGCACTATGAGTGTAGAGCATATCAATATACCTCTCTGTACGAAGAATTTATGACCTTTGATACTAGCCTCACTCACCCTGTCATTAAACCTAAAATACCTATTTCAAACGTAGCTCATCCTCATTGTTTGTGCTGTTTTGTTTTTAAAGTTCTGTGAATTGAAGCAATTAATCAACTGCTAGTTCCCTTAACTTCAGAAAAATAATTCGGATTTCCTTAGGGATGGGAGGGGAGAATTATACTAGTATAGGAAACCTTTGATGAAGACGCAGGTCTGTGTAAGAGTATCAGCTCAGTTAATTGAATTTGAGCAAAAGTCTATTGGAAGACTGATGCATACTCCATACTGAGAATTAGATTTCCTTGTATATGAGGTGTGAATAACTTGAAATCATCATAGTACATGGTGCTCTTTAATGCCCAGCATTCAATATTCTTAAGTTGCAGAAATGAATCTATTACTATTTTTCTCACTCTCCAGCTCTAATAACTTTGTCCTGTTCTCAAATATTTTTCAGTTCCGCTACTGGCTTGGTAGAAAATCGTCCTCAATCACCAGCAACAGGCAGAACACCAGTGTTTGTGAGCCCCACTCCTCCTCCACCACCACCACCACCTCTTCCATCTGCTTTGTCAACTTCATCCTTAAGAGCTGCAATGACTTCCACTCCTCCACCGCCAGTCCCACCTCCTCCCCCGCCTCCCACGGCGGCTCTGCAGGCCCCAGCTGTGCCACCCCCACCAGCTCCTCTCCAGATAGCACCCGGAGTCCTACATCCAGCTCCACCTCCAATTGCTCCTCCCCTGGCACAACCCTCTCCTCCTGTCACTCGAGCTGCCCAGGTGTGCGAAGCTGTACCAGTTCACCCAGTTCCTCCACAAGCTGAAGTACAGGGACTTCCCCCACCGCCTCCACCACCTCCCTTGCCTCCTCCTGGCATTCGACCCTCCTCTCCTGTCACCGTTGCAGCCCTTTCTCACCCTCCTCCTGTTCTGCACCCTCCTCCCACGACCGTTGTCCCTGGCCCTCATGCCCCCCTAATGCCCCCATCTCCACCGTCCCAAGTGATTCCTGCTCCTGAACCCAAACGCCACCCTTCAACTCTTCCCGTAATCAGCGATGCTAGAAGCGTTCTGCTGGAAGCAATACGGAAAGGTAACGTTTGGCTATTACAGGGCAAAAAGAACGGTCTCAGAAATTTGCTAAATACGCATTGAGAGATGGAATATTCCACCTAAGAAGTTAGTTTAGAGGAATGCATCTTAGGTCTGTTTCTGCGTTCTGTTCTCTACAGCGTATGCACTGCCAAGTAGATGGATTTTTTTTTTTTTTTTACACTATGTAATTGCGCTTATCAGATGTGTAGTTTGGATGGCAAAACTGGTTCTCTGTGGAAGTGAGATTTTTATTAAAAAAAGTACGTGTGATTATAGATGATCTGTGGAGATTATCTCCTTATTTCTGTTTACCTGAAAATGCAGCTATTTCTGATAACCTACAGATTGTGTAGAAGAAAAACGTTGTTTTTCACAGACTGTTAGATAAAAGCAGATCAGATCAACTTGCATTGGAATTTTGATCATATATCAATGTATTACAGCAACATGTAAATGTCACTCAGAAATCATTGCTTAAGACTTAAGTCCGTTAAGCATCTGATCTGGACAAGTCTCAACGCAGTAGTGGAGCAGTCTCTACATGGCGGGGTGCCCCGCTTGGCAGAGTGCAAGTGAACGGCAGAGGTGCAGGGCAATGTTTTCCTGATGATCTAGCGAGGAGCTGTATGTACAAGCTGTACCTTTCAGCTTACGTGCCCACGGCCAGAAAAATCCCCACTGCACTGTGAGTGCTGCTCTTTGACTGAGTGCCATCTTTGAATAGTTAATCTTTCTCAAATGTTTCGAGTACCACATTCTTCTGGCTTTCCCCTGCACCTTCAACACAGTACAGAATCTATGTGGTACAGTAATATCAGTAGGTAGGCTATAATACTAATAAAAAAAAATTAAAGCATCTATATGCACATGACTCTAAAGAAGTATCAACAGCCATTGAGTACAACTGGGGGTGCATGAACATGAGTAGAGAATGTCAGAAAAAAAACTTAAGAAAGGTGAGCCTTCCGGTACAATTTCGGTGATTCCTGAAAACGCTTTTGACCAAGTGGTGTACAAGAAGCAAAGGCTCAAGTTGCCACAGCTTAAATTTCCGTAAGGACCTGTGCTTGTGTTGCCTGTCAGTTGACAACAGAGAGTATTAAGTACAGGATGTAGGTCTTATTTAGACTCTGTCAGTCTGTGGTATCGTGAGTATAAAACCAAAATACATAATCTCTGTCATGTTTTTAACTAAGTTACTTTCTCATACTATTTGTATATGTTATTTCTCCTTGGTGTTTGATCTTTAAGTAATACTTTATCCCAAACCAGATTATTACATGATCAAAACTGAGTTACAAGAAATCCTGTCTTGTTAGGATACTCAAATAGCTATAACTTTTAATTGAGACCATGAAGAGAGAGTATAAAAATTGTTTGGAAATGCAAATAGTAAAATGACCTAATTACTTACTGTGGTACTAAAAATGTGGGTGTGTTTTTAATGGGAAGTCTTTAATTAACTTTAAATAACTTCATTTAAAAAGCAGGATATTATAGTAGAAGGACCGATTACCTAATCTGCCATTGCAATTCTGACATTCCTCTCTTTAAAAACTTGACAGAGAACTTCTGTCTGAGGAGGATGATGTTCCTCAGCCTTCGTTTTTGCTTGCAAAGCATTTTGTGAATCATGAGCTAAATACTTTGCATAATGGTAAAGGAGGAGAGTAACATGTTTGTGATTTGATGTTCTTTAGGTATTCAGCTACGCAAAGTTGAAGAGCAACGTGAACAAGAAGCTAAACATGAGCGCATTGAGAATGATGTTGCTACTATACTTTCTCGTCGCATTGCTGTGGAATACAGCGATTCAGAAGATGAT
The DNA here is from genome assembly GCF_000687285.1 of Phaethon lepturus. Classification (NCBI taxonomy): domain Eukaryota; kingdom Metazoa; phylum Chordata; class Aves; order Phaethontiformes; family Phaethontidae; genus Phaethon; species Phaethon lepturus. Next base: position 9,242 of record NW_010527332.1, read on the forward strand.
TCAGAATTTGATGAAGTGGATTGGTTAGAGTAAAATTCTTACATTGCTGTACGCTGCAAAATCGAATGCTAATGTCCATTGTGGTGCTTGTTCTTTGAAAGTTTGATGGTCATTTCTGGTGTTTTTTGTATTCTTTTCTTTACATAATTAATCCATGTTTTTCTACTTTTCAGTTTACAAAAAGCTCCTAGTGCATCTTTGAAACTAAATGTTTTACAGTGGCTTTTCTTACACATCTTTTTTGAAAGAACATACTTTGTTCCAGTAGACCACTAAGTATTAAGCATGGGCAGCTGTTGGTAGAGTAGCAGTTTCAATTTTTTGGCATATCTTAACTGTGCACTTTGTGAATTTTAAGTTAATGAAGGCAACTGAGATTGACATTCCAAAGGCAGCTGTGTATGTACTAATGAGCCTTATTCCACTTCTGATAGTGTTTTAAAACATTAAACCTAGCTATCAAGATATCACTGCCTCGATTACATCTGTACACTAAAAGTACATATAGTAGCAGCACTGAACACACTGAAAGGAAAATGGATCTTTTGGGGGGGGGTATTATTGTTTTATTGTTGTTTTAAAATAATTATGGCCTTATTTGAATGTTTAGAGATTCCCCTTCCCTTCTTCCCTCCCAGGTACATATTGTGTGGTACTATTTTTGCCTGCATAATGAAAGTTTAATTTTTTTTTTTCCTTGTGAAATCTTTTGACTTAAACATGCTGTGTAACTTATGTAACTGTTAAAATAACAGTTTGATTTAATAAATGGTTCATTTTAAATGTTCTTGGTTGTTGCTTTTTCAGTGAGGCCTGCCTTTCACTGGTATACCTGAGGGATCCTTGGATTGCCAAGATTTAATCGGTGGTCTACAAAGTTACAATAAATATTCTGCACTTAATCTAAGGACCCATATTAAACAAGAAAACGTATCATCAAATGATATCTACATGCCTATCTATGAAAAAAGCTGAAATATTACAGTGATTCATTAGTTAAAAAAAAAAAATTGGGAGCTGGTGGCTTGTATGATTTAGAGTTGTTTTTTTTAAAAAAAGATGTTACCATCAGCGTATCGTGAGAAGAGGAGATGCAGCAGTCAAAATCACGGTTAATGAAAGATGACAACACAGGAGATGCTGCAAAGTCATTTTTTAAGTGCTATCTAGCAATGTACTGCACGTTGCGTAGGGCTTTTGTTTTCCCTTCTTTGGGGTAACTCCTTCAGGTCTGAGCACACCATCAAAAGCCTGTTGGGAAGGGAAGTGTGAGAGAGCACAAGAGCACTCTTCCTTGCAAACCCATTCCTGGAAGATGGAATTGTGTAATAGAGGAAAACAAGTGTTGAAAGTCAGAACAAGATTTCTGAAGGTGGAACATGAAACGTTGCACGGTCTACAGAACAATTTAGAGAGGCACGTGGTTATTAACCTGCTCCTGGAACTGGGCAAAACTCCAGAGGTACAGGCTGGGGTAGGAAAAGCATACAGCAACCCTTCCAACTTTACTGTCACCATCTCGGCCTCCGCTGTGATTTTATACATGACCTACTATATTCAAGACTTTTCCCACTGCAACAGTAATGACTTTCTTGTGTTTGTGGGAGAAAAATCATTGTCACAGTTTGTGAATCTGCATCTTTGCAACTATGGATGCAGTTCTTCTCTATACGCTATTCTCTTTGGTAGTTGTCTTCGCAGTAAGGCCATCTGGTTTATTCTGCCGTTCTCAAGTTAACTTTCAATGTGCGTGTCCTTAATAGCTCCTCGTAAGTGTTAAAGAAAAGATGTCAGAAGCACAGCTGCATGAATATTGGGTAGCGTTTAATCTAGGTGTTTCCTTGGATTTTACTAATCCTAAATTGCCAGATCTGGCCCAATAACTAAATGTGAGAGATCTCATTTACACAGCTGAAAAGAATTGGTCTCTTCAAGCAGAAGTGCAGTATAGATACAGTGCAGTATAGATACTGCAGCTCACCTTTAAGCAGGGTGCCACATGCACCTTTTAGGCACAAGCTCTTCTTTCAGCTGTCTACATTCCATGTGTAGGTAGTTCATTTGCCATTCACAAAAACACTTTTCAACTGGTGTTTATACCTGTTCCTTGCTGAAGTCTCTAAACTCTTGATTTTCCTGGTGGATATTACAGATAGCAGCCTACACCGTCACTTAAATGGAGCAGCAGCAAGTATGTGCCCAGGCTATACCTGTTCAAAGTTGAGATGTCTAGGTATGCTCTGAGCATGTCCAGGCACTGTGAACTGGGTATTA
>NW_010527333.1:0-285 GCF_000687285.1 Phaethon lepturus
TCATTTGGGGGGAGAAAGGCTGGATGGACAGACGGACAGGGCAAGCTCAGTTCTTTGTAGCCTCTGAGCCAGGGACCAGATTCCTCTCCCGGCGCAGCAAAACCCTTGGGTGTAAATAACGTCGCCTCCAAGCGCGCACCTAAACCCCCCCGGCTCAACGGAGCGCTGAAGCACGCGCTGAAGTCCCACTGGAGACGAACCACATATTTCAGTGTTTAGTCAAAGTGTTGGAGCAGACTCAGGTGCTTGGCTTAATTTTGGGGCTGATCCTTTCCCCCGGCTGGG
>NW_010527333.1:821-5389 GCF_000687285.1 Phaethon lepturus
CATGACATGCGAGGAGATCAAATGGGAAACGAGCCGGAAAAGGCCGGGATTGGGAAATGCCGACGTTTGCCCGTGCCGCTGCGGCAGGAGCTGCCTAAGGTGCAAAAAAAACATCCCATCCCTGGCAAGCGTTTTCTCTCCCAGCCCCTTTATCGCCCACAAAAAGGGCTCTCCTGCCTTCAGCAGGGAAATGGAACCAGGTTTATTAAAAACCAGTTGTAAAAATGATTTATAGACCAAATCTTTACGCGTGCTCATGGTGGGGGGAGAAGGGAGGCACCAGCCGACGAACTGGGAGGGCTCAGCGGCACGTCCCTCCTCGCCGGACACTTTCTTCCCGAAGGCTCGGGGTCTTTTGGGAAGGGCAGAGCTGCTCGTGGGGATGTCTCTACTCTCATGACTACGGTTTTGTAACAACAAGACTAAAAATCCAAAGCGCAAATTTTTCTTGGGCTAATTTAAATGAAACTGATGGCTGAAGCAAGTTCGTCTTGCATGGTTTATAGCTTTCTGACTTGGGTGCAGGTGGATGGGGAGCTCTGCGTATCAGAAACCCGGCAGTTTCCAGCCCAGGGCTTGATTTTTAAACATCTATATTTTAAAGAAAAAAAACTCTTGAAAGGAAAAAAATATATATTTCATAGAAAAATTAGTTTCTACGCTGCCTTGGCTGATGACAGCGGCTTTGTTTATAAGACCATGGATTTAAGTGTTGGAAGCAAAAAATGCAACTTCATGGTCTAGTTAAAAAAGAAACAAAACACTAAATAGAGGATACGGCCCAATTACCCGGCTTTTCTCCTTAAAACGGGGCTCCTCGGCAGCGTTACCACGGGTCTCGCTGCTCCAGCCACAGCTGTCACCTTTCCCTGCGCTTTGCTGGATGCAGGAACCACGGGAAGATGGGGGATTTCGTGGGGTTTTGCCAGGACTCGTGGGGATGTCTTCATCTTAAGCACGCTCCTGATCGACCCCGGCGCTGCCAGCCGGGAGTCGATGGAGAAGTCTTGCGTGGACACAGAGAAATCAGCAGTTTAAGGGCATTGATTTCAAGGTGGGGGGTGGCTAAATTGCTAAATCGCTGTGGCTGGCACGGGAAGTCAACAGGCGAGCGGGAAGGAGCCCGGGGCATCCCCGCAACAGCTCCCGCGGCTTGTGAAACTCGGATCAGCTTCCGTCACTCATCCCGGGGGGGAAAAGCTTCTCGGAAATTTAAAAAAAAACAAAAAAACAAACACGTCTTTTTGCTACTAGAAATGGCCAAAACTGTCGCAACACAGTCCTCAGCCCGGGGGGGTCCCTGCTCTACCCAGCAAACCCTAATTAATAAAAAAAACTAATTACAGCAATAACGAGGGGACTGTGAGTGCCACCAAAGGACCCTGCGAGGAGACACCGGTATCACTGAGCCGAACCCTTCGCCCTTGCTGGAAACACAGGGGCAGCTTTTAATGTTCCCCCTTACTTTGAGGTTTTCAGCGGGTGATGCCCGGATCCAGCCACCCAGGGTAGCTCCACCGAACACGATAACCAGCACAGGCGAGGATGCAGCTCCCTTTGCAGAAAAGCAATGGCTTGCTTTATTCCAGTGGATGTGCAGGAATTAAAGCGGAGATCCAGGACAAATGAGATGGCTCCAGGACATGTTTGCCATAAAGCACGGCAGAAATAATTTAGGTGGGGTTGATTTTGCTATGGTTCATGGCCAGAGGCACAGGGACTGTGGCCATGACATCTTTGGATGAGGATTAAGAGCCCGGAGCAGCGAGGGTGAAGGCTCAAGCACCGTGAGGACCAACAGGAGCAATGCCAGCGAGCTGGGAAAGTTGACGGTGATGAAAGCTGCAAGATGAGCCTGTACGAGGGGTGGCTGCTCCTTCCCACCGCCCTTCCACGCCTCTTACTCGCCACCACAACCTGCCCCAAAATTGCTGGATTTGCTACATCCTTCCTCCCCCTCCATCCCCTGCCACGTCCCTTGGCTCATATCAGCCCCAAACGGAGCAGCCGCCGGCCGCGGGGGTCTCTTGGGGCAAGAGGGGAGCTCGGCAGCAGCGTTGTCCCACACGGACCAGGACTCTGGGTGCTGCCCCGTGTTCGCTGGGTGCCCCCTCCCCAGCTGCCCATGACCTTGGGATGGAGGGCTTGGCCACGGTCCTCTTGCCAGGACCTGGCCCTTGTGCCACCGACCTGCGCGGCAGAGCGGACCGATAAATAACGGCGCTGAAAACGATATCCCCTGCCAGGCACGAACCACCCCGCATCTGAAAACAATTGAATTTGCTGCTTCTTCGGGTTTTCTGCAAGATTTTCCATCTTCGCTGCCGCAGCTCGCGTCTCCTCGTGCCTCGTGGTGGCGGTTGCCTGCGTCGCGCATACTGAGCCGGCGCCGCCAAACGCTGAGGCATCTCCAAAACGATTTGGCATCTCCAGAACGATTTGCTAATGCGCACGGGAGAGGGAGAGAGACAACGCATGCCAAGAGATCTTCCACCCCAGGTGATAACAAAGGGTAAGAGAGCCGGAGCTAATCGCTCTAGCTTGTGTTTTGGTCCATAGAGCAAGGTAAGGTAACAAGACTAAAAGCCAATTGACTTGGTTTGCATTGTAACTAGACTCATTTAAATGGAGGTATTTCAATTGCAGAGCTGAACCCATTCATGCCTGCGCACCTCCCCGAGGCCAAACAGTTTCGGCGGGGGCCCAGCACACCTCCGGGGCACCACCGGTGCTGGGCAGCAGCCACGCGCGTGCCTCCTCAGAAACGGGCTGCAGACCCTGTCCCAGTATTTAACAGCAGATCTCTCTGGAAAGCTGGCTGGCTGGGGAAAGTAGGGTTGCTGTGTGGGTCTGGAGAGATGCGGATGGGATGTGCTGTGCTGAGGGGTTGGAAATGTCTTGGGAGTTGGGAGCATCCCGAGGGTGGCCGGGAGCATCATCGGTGCAAGCACCAGCAGCTCGCTGCAGCATGGGTACCTTCACCGCAATGGCCTTTTCTGCATTTATTTCCCCTCTCTCCCCAAAAAAGAGACCCTCCCCACACGTTAACCCTTCCTGTGCTCTGCAGAAGTAGCATCTCGCAGGGCTCGGATGCCGGGTGGAGCTCAGGGAGGCGGAAAGCTGAGGCAGAGCCGCAGCCCCTCCCCACCATCCCCAACCCCACTCCCCCAAAAAACCCCTCCTTGCCTTTTCTTCCCCCCTACCCATTACTTCTGTCAATTCAGCTGTGCTGAAAATCCCTTCGGGTGCTTGCTCTAGGAAAAAGCAATGCAGAGCGATTGCCAAGGATTTCACACATAGCAACCATTGAGGCAGCAAGTGTTGTGGCAACTGGATCAACACCCCGAGCATGCAATGGCCTTTCTGTCCTGGAAGGCTTTTCCCCCCTTTTCTTCCTCCCGGCTTTCAGGCAGATGTTAGCGTTTAGTCACTTCTAAGTATTTTTCATCACCGATCGCCGTACCCACGTCCAATGAGTCACCCCGTGCGTGCACAGGGCTGCTGTTCAAAGATAACATGTCATTGAAAGAGGCTTGGGCTCACGCTTGACCCAGACCAAGCCAACAGGCTCCTCCGGGGGCAAGCAGGGACCCCCACCACCCTGCTGTCCCCACAGAGGCTGGGGACCCCGGGCTGCCCAGCCCCGTACCTTGGGGTCCATGCGGAGGAAGTTGTGCGGTCCCCGGCTGCTCAGCGTCGAGCGCTTAAACGTCTTGCTGTGGTGAAAGTGGTAGTAGTTTTCCAAGCTCCCGATCTGCAAAAAGAGAATTTTTTTTTTGAAAAATGATGTTTTCCCGTGGTTGCCCCCCATTTCAGTGCTGGCAGCATCCCTTCGTGCATCGGTGTAGCTGTGCCTCGGACCACAAACCCGAAGCTCCCTGGCAAAGCCGGGGTTCAGGGAGGGGATGCAGGATGCTGGCACTACCCCCGCTGCCGCAGCAAACGGTGCCGGCGGCCGGACGCCGTGCCGGCACAACAGAGCCCGGAAAACATTTTAATGAATTTTCACCCATTAAATGCATCTTTGCAAACTGCCTTCCATCGGCTCCCAAGCTGAAATAATGAGCTAAAGATGAGCTCAGCAGCTGCGGCGGAGCCAGGAGAGCTGTGCCTCATCGTGCTGCCTTTCCCCACCCGATGCTCCGGCTTCGCCCCGACAGCAAGAACAGCACGGTGAGGAGAGGTGAATGCAATCCCTGCTAAACCTGGGATGTGCAGGATATAAATGTGCTTAGCCTGGAGTCGGGGACGGCAGCAGGAGGAGTTTAGAAAAAAAAATAAATATCTCCAAGCAAACCACCCATCCCTCCCAAGGGATGTGTAACCCATGCCCCAGCCTAGGGTCCCTCCGCAGGAGTAAGGGCAGCCTGGGAGCGAAGGCAAGCTGGGAATGGCAGCCCTGTGGCTCCCTTCAGCTCAGGGAAGCCCCACGCTCCTCTTTTACAAGTTTTTCCCCTTTTTTTTTCTTCCTGCACAGAGCTGAAATGCCCACATTTGCCGGAAAGTGCCGTGCCAGCCACACCACCCCGCCAAGCCCCGGGGCGGCTGGGCCGCCCCCCCCCCCCCCC
>NW_010527333.1:5420-6255 GCF_000687285.1 Phaethon lepturus
CCCTCTCGCCCCGGCAGCTGGCAACGCCGCGACTCCTCTTTTTCCATCCCAAAAGGATGGATGAAGTCCTGGGGCTACGCAACGAGCTGGGCAATCTCGGCCAGGCGCCACGTGATGAGCATCCCACAGGGATTCACAGCCACAGGGATGGGAACGACCCAAAAGCTGCACTCGCTGGCATGCAGCTCCCAGGTCACACGATTTTGGTACAAATTGGGTCTCTACTATTCCCTTTTCCCTGAGGTTGGTTTTCTTCCCCCTCCATCACAAAAAAAAAAACCAAAACCAAACAACCCAACCCTGTCCCGTGGCCAGGAGTCAGGTGCTGCAGGGAGCCAGTGGCAGTCCCCGTGCCGGGCTCACAGGACCAGCCACGCCACGAGCCCCCATCTGCGACCCAGGAGCCGGGGTGACATCCCCGAGGCCGGACCAGAGCTGGCTCCAACAGGACAGGGGGGAATCAAACAGGTTTGTCTGGAGCAGATATTGAAGCAGATGATGACAACTACTTGCATCTTTATCCCACCTCATTCCTTGAATGATCCCAGTGCCTCTTATGAGCATTAAACACTTCATTTTGCTCAGCCTTTTGTGCCAGAATGTCATTTCACCAACTTTACTGGCGTTAGTGGGATTTTGGTAATTTGGTTCCACTGAAGTTCATTTAAACCCTCCCTCCCCACCACCACCACTTTTTTCTTTGCATTACAGCATACCTTTTTATTTTAGCATATTTTAGCATTTTCTCTAACACCTACACGCACGGCGGTTGCTCACTGCACTTTGTACTTGGCTTCTAAGACCCATTCCTTAAATCCACTCGTACTTAGAAAAA
>NW_010527333.1:6286-8494 GCF_000687285.1 Phaethon lepturus
CCACCCTCCCCATATTTTAGGGAACCCTTGCGCAAGGCCACCCTGCCTCTTGCTCACTTTGCCTGGAAATCCCGATCCCACAGCCCGGGTGGTTCAGCTCTGTGTCCGCTGGCTCAGCCTGAAGTTTGCAGGGCTATAATATCCAGTTTATTCTCATCTCCGGTCCCTCCGGCACTCATCATAACAGGATCACGCTCTATAAACAAGCATCAGCTGAAGAAGTGCTTCTGTTCCCCACCAATGCAGGCACCGGACTTTTCGGAAATAAATGCAAAATTGCCATGGGATGCAAATCAGCGAGAGGATGGGGAGGGAGATGAGCCAGATGAGCCATCCCAGGCTCTGGGGATGCCCAGTGAGAGCATCAGGAGAAGCACCCTGTGCCCCAGGATCTTTATTCTCCTGGGATTTATTGAAGGAAAAACAAGAAAAACCTTCTCAGGTTGGGGCTAACTTGAAAGCCTGCCCCTCTCTGAGCAGAGGCTGGACCCAGTGATCTCAAGTCTCCCTTCCACCGAAGGTACTCTAAGGTGAAAAATTCAAAAATGCCATTTTTTAAAATGGAGGAGTATTTGTTCTCCTCCTTGAGGTCAGTCAGCTCAGGGAGGGCTCCACAATGCAACCCCAGGGATGGGAGTACTGGAGATGCCCAAGAGAGTTGTGTTTTCTCCTGCATTCAGCACCAGCGAGGCCACCGCCATGGGGACCCTGGAAAACTCCACGGAGCACCCAAGAGGCACACAGCAGAACTCTACCAAGGGCTGATGTTCCCGGCCACCAAGACAAGCAATGGTACCCATCAGCTCTGGAGCAGCCAGAAGACAGCCGCCTGCACTGAAAGGTCCCAGCTCCACCGCCGAGGAGATAGTCCAGCTTGCCACCAGCTGCGGTTACGGAGCCCAACCAACCACAGCCCAGGAGACCGCAGCAAGCAGCTCCAGACACGCTTATTCCCTCCACAAGCACATTTACAAATACCGACCTTGATTTTTTGGGGCATCTAACTTCTGCTGAGAACATGCACGGGAGGTTCTAATTTCCACAAGGGTTGATTTTAATTTTCCTGATCGATCTGCAGTTTTGGGCTGAAGTTTCAGGGGAAATTTCACATTTTTTGAAGCAACTGGATTTCATACCTCAACAAAAACGTGGGTTTTTTCTTCCCCCCATTAAGGCAGAGGAAGCCCTGGCTGGTGCTGCCCTGCTCAGCTGGGCTGCGGGTGGAACAAGCCAGAAGCAACGCGAACGCATTTTGCACCCTGCAAAGCCATCGTCACTACGCCGAGGGTGCCAAGGGCTCCGCTTTCAAAAAACCACACACCTGCCAACGTCACCTGCCCAAAGGGGGAGGTGATGGGATCCTCATCCTTGGACAGCTACGAATCTCTCCCGGCCAAGGCTCTGCACAGCCTGATTTAGCCTCAAAGTTAATTGAGGGGTTGGACCAGAGACCTCCAGAGGTCCTTGCCAACAGGAATTACCCTACAAATACAGTTCTTAAGTGTTAAAAAGTGCTATGATTGCCAGGGGTTTGGCCACCTCCTGACCTCCTTTTCTATTCCCCTTTTCCCCTTCTCCCCCAAAGCCCGGTGCTGCCTCCGAGCACCCTGCAAGCGGGGCCGGGGCAGGGAGAGGCACCCAGGAGATGCTCCTGCAGCAGCACCCGGCTCTCCCGATGCATTGCCGGGCAGAGACGAGCCCAGCGCCCGCCCTGCCTCATTAACAGCCATTAGTATTTCGAGCAGGTCCTAGATCACTTATAGTTAACGAGACACGGCAAAGCAGAACTTTTTGGGAGCTGGACACCACCGAGGGCAGCACTAGAGCTGGTCAGGGCATTGCTGAGCCTGTTTCTTCCCTCCCCATCACAGCAAAGTCCTCCAGCACCTCGCCCAAACGAGCCCGTTTCTGCAAAACGCATCTGCGTCGGCGCTGGCGTCCTGCGGGGTCGGGCTGGGGAGGCCGTGGCTGCTCCTCTCCTGGGAATGCCGCTCGTCCCCACCGGACACAAAGGCCCTAGCGCTGAGCTCCTGCCTTCGGGAATGTCATTCTCAGGTGGTCACGGCCAGATTCAGCCCAGTAAGGACTGAGCCCAGGGCTGCGAGAGCACCATTGCTCCAGCATCCTCTGGACAGCAGGAGCCCAAGAAAGTTCCAATTCCAGCCCAAAATGAATCCTGCCTGCCTTCCGCACCGCAGGTGAGATTGC
>NW_010527334.1:0-296 GCF_000687285.1 Phaethon lepturus
AGAGGGATCTAGATAGATTGGAGCACTGGGAAATTGTCAGTGGCACGTGATTTGACAAGAACAAATGCTGGATTCTGCACCTGGGATGGAGTAATGCTGGGCACAAGTATAAATTGGGAGAGGAGTGGCTGGAAAGCAGCCCTGCAGAAAAGGGATTTGGGGGTGCTGGTTGACAGCAGGCTCAATATGAGTCAGCAGTGTGCCCTGGCAGCCAAGAGGGGAAACTGCATCCTGGGGTGCATCAAACACAGTATACCCAGCCAGTCAACGGAGGTGATTAGCCTGCTCGATTTAGC
>NW_010527334.1:533-1408 GCF_000687285.1 Phaethon lepturus
TCCTGACCTCTTCTCCCTGGCATCCAGTGACAGGATGTGTGGGAATGGTTCAAAACTGCGTCAGGGGAGGTTCAGAGTTAACATTAGGAAACATATCTTTACTGCGAGGGTGTTCAAACACTGGACCAGATTTCCTAGAGAGGTAGTCAATGCCCCAAGCCTGTCATTGTTTAAAAGGCATTTGTACAATGCCCTTAATAATATGCTTTAACTTTTGGTCAGCCCTGAATTGGTCAGGGAGTTGGACTAGATGATCACTGTAAGTCCCTTCCAACTGAACTATTCTATTCTATTCTATTCTATTCTATTCTATTCTATTCTATTCTATTCTATTCTATTCTACTCTACTCTACTCTACTCTACTCTACTCTACTCTACTCTACACTATTCTAATTATATCTCTTTCTTTAAATCTCCAGTGACTGGCTAAATAAATCTATGGCTTTGAAAACTCTTTATTCTGTGTAATGGACCATTAAACAAGAAAATAAAACAACTGAGAAATCTAGTTGGAAGGTGTTACTGTATGCACTATTCTCATTTTTTTATTGTTGACACTACCTTCATAACATATTAAATTAGGATTGCAATATTTTGAATGGAAATACATGTGTCGTGGTTTAACCCCAGCCGGCAACTAAGCACCACACAGCCGCTTGCTCACTCCCCCACGGTGGGACAGGGGACAGCATCGGAAGAATAAAAGTGAGGAAACTCATGGGTTGAGATAAAGACAGTTTAATAGGTAAAGCAAAAGCCACGCACACAAGCAGAGCAAAACAGGGAATTCATTCACTACTTCCCATCAACAGGCAGGTGTTCACCCATCTCCAGGGAAGCAGGGCTCCGTCACGCGTAATGGTTTCTTGGGAAGA
>NW_010527334.1:1573-8373 GCF_000687285.1 Phaethon lepturus
GACTGTCCTTGACTGCTTAGCAACAACTGAAAACATCAGCACGTTATCAACATTTTCTCATCTCAAATCCAAAACATAGCTTCATATTAGCTTCTATGAAGAAAATTAACTCTATTCCAGCTGAAACCAGGACAACATGCAAGGCTATTTTAACAGCCAAACCCAGGATATTTTACGGCCACATTTCTTTTGACATTTAAGAAAACTGTTCTTTAATCTTTCTTGTGTTTAGCTGTTGGTTCATCTATGATCCTCTATTGCTATCTATCTATACTTAAAATAGCTGTGTTAAACCCTAAGTCTTTTACACTGTGTATGTTGACAGGAGTTAACGGATGGAGAACGAAAGCAAGTTTTTTCCAAAGCAAGTTAATGGGACAATTTTTTCAGTGATGACCTCAGTAAGCCAAGGACATTGGTATCCCAAAATGGACAACATTTGCTATTTAAGAACATACAGTACTGGTACAGGTTTGTCAGGTTATCTTGTAAATCCAGAGTGAACAGGTTATAAGCACTGGATGAAGGGAGGCTAATGCAAAGAAAAATTTTTCCTAATGCTGAGAGTAACTGCTGTGATTGGTGCAGGCCTCCCCCCTCCCCTGGCTGGATGGCATGGGTAGGGAAGGGCGGTGGCATTGAAAGAGGTATCCCAAGACAGGCTGGGCTGCTTGACACCAGCTGTGGGAGGGAAATGCATTGCCACGTAAGGACTCTGACACCACTGCAAGCTCTATTTTGGGATGTGTCTCATTTAATCAGAAACTCCTGCTGCTGCAATATTATTCATGGCAATAGTGCCTTGATCATCTGCTAGGCTGGGGTCCTTTTGCACTAGGTATTACACAAAGCTGTAGCAAATTATAGTCCCTGAGACTTATGGCCCTCTCCTATTGCACTCAAGGGAAACTTTATCTCTGGTGTCAGTAGGAATTGTAGCATACCTTCCCATATCAACTCATGCATGTCCTTTGTAGTACAGCTCTCAGGTAGTATTGCATTGCCTGGGACTTGATCTCAGTAAGGTAGGCAAAACCTGTGATAAGAAATCAGTGGCCATGCTAAGGTAAAATAACCAGCTAAGGGGCAGGACAAGAAGCAGTAGGTATCTAAAGATGACTTTAAACCCGTACCAGTGCTTCTGCGTTGACTTAATAAGCCTGTGCGGAGTTTCCATCAGCAAAGACTCGGACCCTGAATATCACATTTTTCTAGGGTAAAAACAAAAAAAAACCACAACAAAAAAACCCTAAGAAGCCATGGGTCATAAGGACCAGTTTTCTGGATTTGGGGATGCACAAACAAAATTTGTTATGTATCATCTTAACTACACAAATCCAACACTGGTCAAATTATTCCCCCCTTTTCCTCAGGAATGCAAACCAGATTTAAAAGCAGACACACATTGCCATTTGAGTACTTTAAAAACATCTGGTGGTGATGAGAAGCCTCTGTGTCAGTTAATCCAGCTCACAACTGGATTAATTCTAAGAAAAAAATAAATATCTTCCATGGCTACTGGACTGTTAAACCCCTAAGGAGCTGGGTAGGAATGAGGAAGGTTCTTCTTAAATTGCCTCCTGTGTTATCAGCTGTCTGTGCCTTACAAAAGGGGCAGGAGTCCTGAGTCCTAAATCCTGGCTGGCTAAGATGGCTGAAAGTGCCTTAGTCTGGGCTTAAGCTGTCAGCAGGTCCCATGTCAGAGGGTACTTGGTGGTGTGGAAATCACTCCCGCTGTGCACCATAGCATCAGTGTAGTCCTGCTACGCTCACACTGGTGTAAAGTCAGGAAATAGGTCTGGATCTTGAAAAGCAAAAGGAAGATCAGCTCACCATATGAAGGACAATCAGCTCCTGCAAGAGAAGTGGATTTCTGAGGCCAGCCAGAGAAACAGACCGTCTTGAAGAGCCAAGACTGGGGTGGATGAGCATGAAGACCAAGCTATGAGAGCTAACTACCTACAGCTGTGTCATGGTTTAACACCAGCCAGCAACTAAGCCCCATGCAGCCACTCGCTCACTCCCCCACGGTGGGACAGGGGAAAGAATCAGAAGAGTAAAAGGGAGAAAACTCATGGGTTGAGATAAAGACAGTTTAATAGGTAAAGCAAAAGCTGCGCACACAAGCAGAGCAAAACAAAGAATTCATTCACTACTTCCCATCAGCAGGCAGGTGTTCAGCCATCTCCAGGAAAGCAGGGCTCCATCACATGTAATGGTTTCTTGGGAAGACAGACGCCATAACTCTGACCATCCCTCCACCCCTTCCTTCTTCTTTGCCCCAGCTTTATATACTGAGCATGATGTCATATGGTATGGAACATCCCTTTGGCCAGTTTGGGTCAGCTGTCCTGGCTGTGTCCCCTTCCCAGCTTCCTGTGCACCCCCAGCCTTCTCGCTGGCAGGCCAGCATGAGAAGCTGGACTGTCCTTGACTGCTTAGCAACAACTGAAAACATCAGCACGTTATCAACATTTTTTCATCCTAAATTCAAAACATAGTCTCACACTAGCTTCTATGAAGAAAATTAACTCTATCCCAGCTGAAACCAGGACAAACTGCCAGGTTTGAGTCTCTTCTCTGGATTACACATCTTGGAGCAGAAGGGCTGGTTTGGTTGGAGGAGGGTGGGATCTCTGCAGTCAGCAGTTATCAGTATTAACTGCTATTTCAATGGTGCCTTAATACTGCTACAACAGGGGCTCATCACCAGGTTCTCATTCTTTGTGAAATGCTGGGATCCTAGAGGATTTCTCAGATCTGTTTTTATTCTACCAGAACAGAATTCGTACAGGGAGGGTCTTGAAAGGCCTTGCTTAGTTTACAATGTCAGTCTTAGCCCTTGTATCATCTCCTAGGAAGAAGCTCAGAGCTGCTGCAGGTGATGCAAAACCTGCACCTGACAGCAGATGAAATAAAAATGTAGCTGAATATTTTGATGAGGTGGGAGAAAATGGGGAACTGCTGTTGACTTTGCCCAAGTGGCTTATTTGGGTCTTCATCTAGTCAAGATGTAATGCCAAGCTGAAAAGGCATGAACTCCCTATTTCAAGGCATCTCGAGTATGTGACAACACTCTCATGCTATTATTTTTTGGCCTATTTCATACTGTGGAAACCCTTTAGATACCGTACTGTACTGACAGATGAAGTATAGCACATAGACCCAGTAAGAAATCCAAGCATAACTGAGAGTAGCACATGGCCCAATGTAGGTGACATTGTACACAGGTATATGTGTGTCCTTATTATAGCAGTTTCCAAACTGTGGGGTCATGGAGCAGCTAGTTAGCTCAAGAGATGATAATCTTTAAATGCTGAGGTAGATGGAAATGATTGCCATATAGCCATTTTGACTGAGGATGCTTTTTGTGCCTTGTAAAACCTAAAATCTCATGTTTCTCACCATCTCTTTTAATTTAGCATTCTATGGAGGGTTTTAACAACATGAGAAGTAATTAGAAGTAAATATGGAGGTTTTCTCCATCTGCTCATATTTTAAATCCATAGTTGGTCAAGCCCAGCACACTGAATTTGCAATAGGTTTTACTCTCTGCTATGTACAGTACAACTCATATAAAGCCCTTGGGAGAAGGTTTGCAGGAGGAGGCAGTGAAATTGCCATAGCACTGATCCCCAGACCCCAGCATTCCCTACAGGAACAGCAGGACAAACCCTGCAGTTTCCAAAGTGTTTTCTGGCAATGGAGACAGAGCATCTCTGCTGTAGGAGAGGATGGGGAGCTCTGGGTTGAGGCTGGAGGAATATGCTGGGTGCAGGGAGAGGGCTGCTGTGGGGCTCTGCAGTCACAGCCAGGAAGAGCAGGACACTGCCAGGAGATCTGCCTTCCCATCTTCCTTTGCTGCTGAAGGACTCACTAGCTCCACAGTTTATAAACTCTCTGCAATGATGTCCAAAGCAATCCTGACCTAGAAAAAAGAGTATTTTCCTCTCCTTAGTTCAGTGTCCCCTTAAGTTAACTAGACTGAAATGACAGACTTGTCCTAATGAATACTGGCCTATATTTCTGTCAGAGAAATTATAAGGGCTTATAATGCCAAGGCATGCACTTAAGATCACCTTATGAAAACAATTTGATTGCCTTTTCAGTGTTAACTTTCCAAAATTTCAAAAACTGTTGATGTTTGAGAAGTTTGATGTTCTTGCCTGCAGCAGGGACACAGCTGAATGGTTTTATTTAAGAGGAAGCAAAGGGTGGTTTTGTCAGAAAATGTTGAGTGTTTATACAACAATCAGCATTGCTCAGATGGCACATCTGCTTTTTCAGAGACTGGCAGAAATGCTGTCATAACAGCAACATTTTGTCCCCAGAACCACTTGAAAAAGAAAAAAACTTGAAAGCTGGTCACTGTCCCTGCCTGGAGGGAAAAGGCTGCCTGACATAACCAACTTGTCCTGTTGCAGGAGCCCCACTCTGGTCCAGAGCTGTGCAGCAGAGTGTGCGTCTGCCTGCTAGGAATATGAGAGCCTCTGGAGCCCCTCCGTGGAGATTTCCCAAGCAGCATGAGGAAGTGACTGGGTAGACAACAGGAAATTCAAAATGTTTGCCAGGAGCCCTGGGAGAGCTGGGCACTGTCAGCTTCAGGTATGGTGTCAGTTGTTCTTTTTTCTTAACTAGGTAACATGAGTGTAAGCAAAGCAATACTGCCATTTAAATAACAAGTATAACTTCTAATTGCTCTGAAATCTCTCTGGTTTCCAAAGGATTGCAGTAAGAATATAGCTTCTGTATTCCTCAGGAAGTTGTCTTTCTACTTGATGACAAATTCCTCTATTTATTTCCTTAACCATTTATTTATTACATTTTTTCTTTTCTTTTTTTGAATCTATATGCTGGGGTACCTCTTAATCACACCAGTAGTCTTTATCATTTCCCACCAGAGCACAGCTGGCCTCAGGTGAGTTTGAGCCCAGGGTCCTGCAAGCATGTGCCAAGAATGAAAACTGCTTGCTGATGCTGTGGCCCAGAAGTCCCCACAAAAAGCATCACTAGGCCCATGGACCAGTGTTAAATGCTTATTTGCCACCAGGTCGCATTTCTCAGTTTGTATGAAAAAAGGTGACTGGGGTCCTGTTTGGTTTCCCAGCAGAGGTCTGATCTGGGGAGGATGGAGATTCCTGCTCAGTCAGAACAGCAATTGCTGAAGAGAGTCAAGGGAATTAAAATGTGCCTAAACTCCCAATCTGACAACCCATGAAATGCAGCCTCCTGCAAGTCACAGTGTTAGTGAAGCCTCTCTGATACCTCAGGGCCATCCAGATTGTGGAACAGAGCCCTGTAGTGAACGGTGCACATTCTGGGCACAAACCAGCAAAGTTCAATAGGCAGCTAACTTGGGTGAATTGGGGCTTTTCTGGAAACAACTCAGAAGATTAATCTGATTCCCAGTCGGGAAGACACACTGTCCCTAAGGAGAAGATGTGACACATCGCAGTGCTTTCTGTGTACTCTCAGAGGCCCTGGGGACCTCACCAGAAGTCACAGGGAAGGCAGCGCTCTGGAGTGGAGCGTGAACCTTGCTTCCACCCCCTCCCCGTGCCATCTAGGAGGTGATCTCTCTTTTACATTTTGCCTGGAGTGAAGCAGGGAGACAAACTGGGAAGCCAGAGGAGCAGAGCAGAGACAAGGGCTAGAGCCACTGCTTTTATCTCCCAGGAGGAATTCTACTGTGCAAAAATGTGTGAAACCAGGGAATTTTAGCTACCTGTTTGCGAGAGCTTGTCATGCTGGTCTTGAAATGCTGTGAGGCAGGGAGGGCTGGCCACATCTCTGGAGGAACAGCCGTGCAAACAGGAGTCTTGGTCTCACAGAAGTGCACTGGCATGCAGTGGTTGGGCATCCTGGATCTCCAGCAAGCAGCACTCCAGTATCTCACAGCCTGGAATGCAGCTGTGTGCACAGCCCCAGCCTATAATTAAGCAGTGAGCCTTGGTCATCCTCTCCCTGCCAACCACTTCCAGAGCTTAACCATACCTCAGCTCCCCGGTGTATGTGGTGTGCGTCTTGTGGTGCTCAGCCACACTGAGAGATTGATGCGGGGTTCCCAGGGCCATGAATACTGGCTGTGTGTACCACCATGGGTGTCATTTAGATGTCCCCACTGCCAATGTTGGAAGAAAATTAGAACAGAGATGAGAGGAAGCTGAGAGAATATCTGAGAGAAGAGGCAACAGCATCTAAAAACCCACATTAGGAATGATCTTAGCTGTGCACTCAGTGCCGCCCCACATGGTTACCAGGCTAGACATAGACATTCTGTCCCAGAAGTTTCAACATTTGGGAGTCCCGCTGTTGTCATGAAGCTAGTATGTGAACCCTGCATGATCATACCTGTGCTAAGTGCTTCAGTGTGAGGTTCATCTTGGTCTTTGTGGTTTCCAGGGAGTAATGCGATGACCATTATGTCAAAAGATGTCCAAGGTTGCCTGCTGGTCTGGCCTGCTGAGCCTTTGGGCGAGAGCCACAATTTGAAATGGTTCTGTGATGAGTTCACCCTCACCTGCCAGAGCTGCTCCAGTGAAAGGAGAAGCTCAGTGTTTAGTAAGCAGCAGAGCACAGCTGCCTGAGGAGCTCTGTGTTGGTTTTTGGCCAGCGTGTTGTATGTGAGTCCAGCCATGTTGGCCATATACAGACTACCTTGGGCTGTGCTGCTACCGAGGCAGCGCCTCCACCTAGCCTCTTTCCAGACTGGAAGCTGTTAGCATTTCAAACCATTTCAGCTGGACTGCATCTGTGCAAGACAGTAATACTTCACAGAATCAGAGAATCACAGAATCATT
>NW_010527335.1:0-297 GCF_000687285.1 Phaethon lepturus
ACAGATACTCTTCATCTGCATCTATCTGTATCTATACAGCCCTGCCTATATGTCTCTCCGTCTGTGTCTATACCGATATTTCTTTATTTATGTGCCCCTATATCCACATTTTAACCTACCTATCTATATCTGTACCTAGATACCGTTATCTATATATTTACGTCTATATATCTGTACATTTTCGTTCTCTGTCTACTGTACCTGTTTATTTTTATGTCTTTATTTCTCTGTATCTGCATCCTTCTATCATCTCTTTATATCGTCTCTGTCGGTACTTGCGGGGCGGCAGGAGGAACC
>NW_010527336.1:0-207 GCF_000687285.1 Phaethon lepturus
CTCCTGGCCGTCAGGGAAAACTTCTACTTCATTTTTTGAGATGAAAACACCCCTGGTAGCACCAGCTCATGCGGCAGCACAGGGACAGCACAGCCCGCCAAGGAAGCGCCAGGCTGAGGCTGAAGCAGCCAGCCTGAGCGGCCAAGCCACCCCGGCCGCGCGAGGAAGGTCCCTGGGGACACACGCAGGTGGGGGTGCTGCGAGGGT
>NW_010527336.1:335-791 GCF_000687285.1 Phaethon lepturus
CTAGCGAGTTAGCGGGAGATCGCAGCTGTCCCTTTTGGGACGCGCTCGCCATGCACCCGTTGTTGTTTTCTCCTCCTGACCAGGACCGGGAGCGGTCGCAGCAGCGCTCGGGGCTGGGGCTGCAGCATCCTGCCGTGCTGGGGAGCGGGGAGCTTGGCCCCGCTGCGGTGCCTTCCTTACAAACACAGCTTAATCCAGCCCTGGAGCACTCCGTAAAAAAAAAAAAAAAAAAAAAAATCAAAGCATGAGTCATCCCCCTCCAAACCCCAAACCATGTCACAGATAATCCCTCGCTCCGCTGAAGTTCTCCCTCTTCCCCCACTTAGTGGAAGGGGAAAGGGGAGGCAAACAGTTTCCCACATCCCAGTTCCTTGCACAGCTAAAAAACCTGTCTCGCCCGGCTCACTCTGCCCTCTAGTAGCGGCTGGATTTACAGCAATGTGCTATTTCTGTGCC
>NW_010527337.1:0-870 GCF_000687285.1 Phaethon lepturus
TGGAGCCGAGGGAGAGGGGCTGCTCCTGCCCGGACCCCCTCTCGCGGCACGAGCACCCAGACCCCAGCCGAAACAGCACCGACCTGCAGACCTGCCCGTGCGTCACGGGGCTCTGGGCGTTTGCCAGTTTGGGACCGACGGTGTCTGTGGTGTGGCGAGGAGCAGGGAGAAATCCCACCCCGGCCAGCCCCGCCGCCGTCCCAGCCTCTTTCTCTGCACAGAAACCTCGCTCTGCCTTGGAAAACAGTTTTTGCTTTTAAGTGAAATAAACAGGGAAAGAAAGACTTTCAAGTTCCTCCTTGCTGCAACGACTTCTCTTCGACATACTCCCTTTCCTCTCTGAAAATAGAAGAGCTATTCAAAAAAGATGCGAGAAGAAAAAAAAGGAACTGAATAGAGGAGAGAGGAAAGAAAAAATGGAGCCCCAAGGGGGTGGAGAAAAACAGAATGAAAAGACAGCAAAAGTAAAGAAAAGGGATGAAAAATAAAGGAGGGGGAAGAGAGAGACAGACAGAGGAGCTTTGAAAGGAAAGAATGCTCCCAGCCTGAATACAGTGTGCATGAAAAAAAGAGCGCTTGAAAAGAAACAGCCAGATGAAATGACCTCTCATTCACAGCCTGTGCCAATCACCACCACAATGTAAATCCTTTCTTCTTTTCTGCATTCTCTCTCTTTCCAGCGGGGGCAGAGGGAAGAGGAAGAAAGGGGAGTTAATTCCCAGCATAGCAGAAAATAAATCTGCTCTTTGCTAACTCCCTGAAAGAGACGCCGAGCTACTTTCAAAAATACCTCTCCCAGTAACCACACATGCCGATACGTAAAAGAAGTAAATGGAGTTCTGCCGAGAGCGGCTCTGGGAAGGCCCGTCC
>NW_010527337.1:914-1175 GCF_000687285.1 Phaethon lepturus
CGCGGGGACACCCGCCGAGGGGATCCCCGCGGAAAACGCGTCCGTGGAAACGAGTGCGGCCACGAGCGGCAACCGGCGCCAGAGATTTAGGCCAAACCCCAAACCCTGCAAAGAAAGACGGGGGATGCTTGTGACAGACGCAAAACCGGGGGCCTGACTCTGGGCCGGGCGCTGCGGGGAGCGGGAGGGCGAAGGGTGGGCCGGTGCCCGACGGAGCCCCCCTCGCCCTGCAAACCCCGAACCCCCCAGCTGACGAAAGCG
>NW_010527338.1:0-599 GCF_000687285.1 Phaethon lepturus
GGCACCCGCCTCACCCGGGCACCGCCACCTCCCCGGGGAGGGCAAACCCCACGGCAGGGCGCAGGCATCGCCCCCCACTTGGGCTTTCTGCTTGTTATTTTTTAAATCTCTAATTTGAAATGGATACAAGGGGGGGGGAAGAGATAAATTAGTCCCATTCTTCTGGGAAGAATGAAGTGACCCTGCGAGGCGAGGGATGGTGGCGGTGCCTGCCCCGCCGTCCGAGGCAGAAATGCTAATTTCGCCTTTTCTCCACCAAACGCCGGAGCAAAAAATGCTAATCGGGCTGACGGCGGGCTGGAGATAAAAGTCTGTGTGTCTGCCTGCGCGCACGCAGATGGGTTTGAGCGCCGCGATAAGCTGGCAAACAAGGTAATTAAAATAATTAAAATGCTAAACAAAGGGGAGGATAGGGGAGGAGGGAGGCGAGCGGTACAAAGGGCTGGGAGGGACGAGCGGCTCCTGGGAAATGGCAACTGGGTGCGGGCGAGGAAGAGGAGGGCAGAGGGATGGAGGTGGGCTGGATCTCCCGTGGGAGTGGAGGGGCTGTGGGGTGCATTGGGTGACCCGTCCCATCGCCGAGCCCCGTCCCCGGGGTG
>NW_010527338.1:1116-1412 GCF_000687285.1 Phaethon lepturus
GCGTGGGGCTCCCTGTCCCAGGCAGGCACCCCCCGGCCACCTTGTGCGAAGGGAGCACAGGCGAATTCTCACCGGCTTGGCAAACTTCTCTGGTTTCAAAGAAACTGCCCCCAAAACAGGCATGTTCTGCTGCTGGAAATGACTATCTCGAAGTCTCCCCTTTATTAAGAACATCCATTAAAATAAAAAAAAAAAGGCAAGCTTGAAATTAGAATTAATTTTTGTTTCGGGCCAAGGGGAAGGTTTGATCCGAGCACAGCGAAGTTTTATTTAAAGCGGAGGCGGAAGGCGCAGCA
>NW_010527339.1:0-7269 GCF_000687285.1 Phaethon lepturus
GGAGTCCTCCCCCTGAGGAGGAAGGAGCACCCCCATTCCATGTCCCCCTGTGCCTCTCGGGGAGAGGAGGTAGAAAAATTGGGTGTGAAGTTGATCCCAGGAGGAAGGGAGAGGTGGGGAGAAGGTGTTTTAAGATTTGGCTTTATTTCTCATTACCCTACTGTGATTTGATTGGAAATAAATTAAATTAATTTCCCCAAGTCAAGACGATAATTGGTGAATGATCTCCGTGTCTTTATCTTGACCCATGAGCCTTTAATTATATTTTCTCTCCTCTTTCCAGCTTGGGAGGGGAGTGATAGAGCAGCTCGGTGGGCACCTGGTGTCTAGCCAAGGTCAACCCATCACCTATTTCTGCACCCTACAGAAACCAGAGACACAGATGTAGAAAATTTTTAAGAATGGTCCTCCAATACCATCTCACTTAATCGCTTGCATCTCACTTACTTTGGCAGACTCGCGTACAACCTCACACACATGCCCCAACATATTTCTAACATTCTTTCCACCACCCAGTATAAGGATGCAATAACGATATTAGTATCAATCATGTCAGTAACTTCTCATGATCTTAGGCACCTGACTCATTTTCAGTTTCTGCCTTTGTGTTAAACCCATGAAATAACACCTGGGGTGTCATCTAAAGAAGGGTCATCTAAAGAAACCAGGGCTATCATGGTCATCTGTTTATGCGGCCAGGTCACATACAGGAAGGAGTACTTCATGCTTCACAGTCTTACAGATTTGGGGCCAGTGCTCCATACTAAGCTTTGGAGGAGTCTGATCTATATTTTGATCCTCTTGGCCCCTGAAGGAAGAGGCAAGGAGGGAGAGGAAAAGCTATCTTCTGGGGATGCCTTATTAACCTGCCTTTCCTGCCATCATGTCTGGAGGGATTAGAGGGACGCTTAGAGTGAGGCAATGCCTCTGGTGCATGTTCTCTTTTGCCAACGCTTTGTCCACACTTGCAGAAGATACTTTCTCCCCATTCATCACCACTCATCCCCACCTGGCAATGAAGGCAGTTTTGATGCAGCCTCCTGCACCCTGACAGCCCTGAATCATTGGAAGGACACTTCCACATAGCAAGTAGCTAGATCGTATCTCAGGTTTTTGCTAATCAAAAAGCTTATTAAAAAACCACTCCCTTCCCAGACATACCTAGATGGTCAGATGGGTGCCACTGCACACAAAGACACACACCTCCTCACCTCAGTCTCCCAACACTGACCAAATACCCAAGCACCACTTTTATTCTTGTAGTTGTAAGACTACAAACTCATACAGACAGAATATAGGCATATGCTGAGAACTACTGCACTGCTCAAGTCATGGACTTTGGTGATTCCTTTTTTGTTTTACCAAATTCCACTCAGACTTGGCAGAGATATGAAGTGGTGCAAAAAGAATTTTTCCTAGCTTGTTTTCCCCAGGGAAATGCAGGATGTCAGGCTAAATCAATAAATTCACATGCCAAAATGATTAAAAGAATAGTTCTGGCTTGTTCTGCACAAGCTGGGAAATGCCCAATTTAGAGTTACTGTTTAGCTTTCGTTTCAGCTCTCTTGCACTTCTGACCTGCACAGTATATGACATGGGAGTCATTCAGGAGAAGTTGCACATATTCACATGTAGTAAATTTGGTTTATTTGTCTATGGGATAATTCACTACTGTTGCCTTATTCTTTGGTACAGAGAGTCTGCCACAACCCTTCTGATCTGTACATAAGAGACTTTGGATTATTTGTTACTTGTTAAAGCAGAACTTGTCATTACAAATGTGCACACATACTAAATAAAAATGGGATTTCCTCCCAATGAATTCTTGGTCGTTAAAGACCAATATGTCATCTTAAACACTGAGTTACAGGCTGCAGACACATTGTGGATTTAAAGCCCCCATGTCAGTGGCCATGTTAAGTCAGATGGCAAACAGTCAGCAGGGCTGATAGGAGCTAAAGGCTTCACCTTTTAACAGCAATAATGATGAGTGGAAAGTCTTATCTAAATCTTGTACCAAGCAAGAAATTGAAAGCTGAACAGGAGATACCTACAGATAAGCAATCTGATGTATGAAAGAATCTAGTGTGCTGAATGTGTCCTTTATTGGTCTGCTGAGAAGTCAGGAAAGCATCCTGATGCCATGCTTGGTGCAAAAACAAGCAACATTTTGAGCTGATTGGAAAAAAATGCATATGGCACAGAGCACTCACGAGAGGACTTATTCAGGAGTTTGGCAAAGCCTGTGCAGGCTGGCCAGGTCTGCCAGCGAGGCTCCTTGTCCTCCTCTTGGCACCTTGGACTTTCACTGTGGCAGATGAATCTTTGCTGAAGCAAGACCCTGGGGAACTCAAAGCAATGCTGGACGTTCAAGGTTGGAAATGTTGCTTTTAGTCCTCCATGAATCTAACCTTGGGAGCACTTATGGTACAGAGAAGACAGATCTTGTTTATAAAATGCCAGCTAATAGTAAGCTGTGACTGAGAGATGAGGAACACATTGCTGCTCATAATGTTTGTTGTTTGACTTGTGTGGTTGCAGTTTGGGGCACTTTGGGGCAGCCTGTGTTTCCTATATATGTTCTGTTAAACAGGGAGAGGAGACTGCGGCTGCCCTGAGGGCAGTGAACCTGAGCAGGTGGAGAAAGGGGCAAGGTGAGGCAGGCAGCAGCCCTGAGGGAGGGACCTTCCCTACAAGGCTTCAGGGAGCAGGTTCAAATACCTGTATCTCAGAATTTACGTCATTTCATTAATAAGATTTCTCTACCTGACAAGTTACTTTGCACCGATATTTTATCCTGAGTTCTAATAAATCCTGCTTTAAAAGCTGGAGGCAGATGGTGTCTTCTGGTTTGCTCACTTCAGAGATATGTGGAGCAGTTCTACCTCGAGGCTCTGGTTGATTCAGTCTCACCATCAGTTCTGAGCACAGCAAACAGCCTCAGACTGCACCAGGTGAAGCTGCGAAGTAAGACTGCCCATCTGGGTAGAACAGGTGAATGAAAACAATTTGGGATCTGTAGAGGAAAGGACTTGCACTTGGAAAAGAGAAAAGGTAAGTGCCTGCTCATGTCTTACAACAAAAATAAAAAGACCCAGGCTGGCAGTGCTGTCTGCAGTGTGTTTGTCTGACGATCAGGTGCTCAGATGCCTTCTTAGGAAGTAAAAGTGTCACTGGGGTGAACGGTGCAACTTCTATGGCAAATGTTAGGGCTTGAATTTGTTTTCTTATCATCTCACACTACAGCCAGTAGGCAGGGACAGCTGCTGTTTGCTGGGCAGGAAGAACTTGTCAGCCAGCCATGATGAAGAATGTTTTAAGTGAGATGTTCCAGCTTTGGCAAGCAAACAAACTCAAAAGCAAGCTTGGAGTCTGGTGCAAGCATAACTGCCAACAATTTGCATCCTGCTGGATTCACCCAAGAGGATGAAATATCAGCGTGAACATATCACACGCAGGTTTTATGTGCAGCTTTGAGAATTAAGTATCAATTCTTAAACCAGGTTAGTACATCAGTAAGCATTTTTTTGCTGATTGAACTAGTGCTTCTGATGGGAATATGTTTGTAGCAGTCCAGCAAAGCAGAATGATGGCAGTTGTGACAGCCAAGCAAACTGGTGCTTGCAAACACCGGATACATTTCAGCTTTTCCTGGCCCAGCAAGGCACAGGCCATCAAATCTTTCATTTTGTGCTGTTATCTTGTATTTTGGTGATAAGCACATGCAAGAATGCAGATTTTTTGTTATAATGTATTGTGCATTAAACATTTATTCCGTAAAATTTGCACTTGTTAATGACAGTTTGGGAATCATTAGAACTGCAAAAGAACTTTGGATTTCAAAAAGCATCACCTCCAGAATGTTGAAAATTGATAATTGCTGAAAATTAGTCATTTGTGGACAGAAAGCCAAATTTCCCAATCGTTTTCAAGCGATACAACTGCAACTGTCATTAAAGATCACACCATGATGTATACACTGACATAGATTCTCTCTTAGAAATGTTTGGCATTCAGTCACCACTGCCTGATAATGTCAAATTTATCGTGGCAACAAAAATATGACTAGTGGGTATGGTGATGTTTAACAGTTCATATCTTAATAGAGGTAAAGGAAATGTTATGAGTCAATGGAAGGGCACTCCTTTGGCCTAGAGGCTCTCAGCTGAACATAAAAAGTCTGCTACAGATAAAACAAACAATTTCTAGTGAAAAAAACAGAAAAAAACATTCCTCTTAAGCATTTTAAGAAGTACTGAGTCTAAGGTTTGCAGTTTTGTTTATTTGTATTGAAATGCAGGCTGAATTTGGGTACCTAACACAACGGTTTATAATATAGTTTACAGTTACACTTCGTCTTTTCCACAGGACCATTGCCTCCTCTACTGCACGAAAGAGATAGCTCTACCTGACTAAAGCTGCTTTTTAAATATATTTTTATTTTTATTAGTCAACAGATGGGCCCTGATTTTCCTTTTTGAATGCTGCTCAGTGCTTGCACCAAACAAGGACACTAACCTGGCTTGCCAAGGAAACGAGCTGTGGGTGTTACCAGTGTGTGTGCCCATTTCTCTGTTCTAGGGACCAACTCTTACTCCATGCAGCGACATTCAGTGATGTAAGTGGTCATCATCTCTGGATATTGAGAGTTAAATAGCTTCAGCAGAACACCTCCAGCAGTTTTATTTCAGGGCCATGGCTACACAGTGGAAAAAAATTGCATCAAAACATGGAGGTGCCCCAGTTCTCCTTTGCCACTTGTCACAGATCTGAGGGAAGAGCTGACATTCAGCCCATGGATCATCTGCTGCAAGTAGCCCTGAATGAATGTAATACAATGAGTAATTTAAAAATTTTTATTTTGAAAATATTCATGGCTGCAATTTCTTAGTTTTTAAACATCAGTTCACAATTTTCCTCTAATGAATTTTTACAGACAAGGAAAATCTCATAAAAATTCTATTTTTGCCCCTCTGCCAGGGTGGCACCCAACAAGAGTCCTTGCAGGCAGCTGCCCAAAGTAGAAAAAAGGGTGTGCAAACCTCTTTGCAACTTGATTTATTTAACCATAAACACCAGCTCAGGACTGATGGTGACTAACTAACATGTTGAGTAATGTTTTCTTTCAGATGTCATAGATCCATATGAGTGTATGGTTCCCAGGGAACAACTCCTCCTTACGAGACCAAAGCAGGCAAAATAATCTTATTTCTAGTTCCTCAAATACTTTGTACAGTCAAAGCTAGCCGCCACACATACCACACCTGAACTAGTTATTAGTTTAGGAAAAAAAAAACAACAAAAAAAGGTAGACTATATAAACACCAGTTTGGCATATTCACTTAATCTTAGCAAACACCAGGCCAAATTCAGTAGCATCCAAGGGAAAATGGGACATCAGCACAGAAGAGAAACATTGCTAGCCACAAGTATGTAGGAATTCACATTTCTAGTTGGAACTTCTCAAACTGTGATTTCTAAAACAGTGCTTGTATAAATGGAGAATGGAGAATAAAATTTGTCATAATCATTAAAGAATATGTTTCTTCTGGCAGAATAATTTCTCTTAAAAGACCTTAGACAATAAGACCTGCTTAGACCTGCTCCAGTAAGTCACAAGCCTCTCACGACCTTTGCTCTTATGTCAGTACTGTTCCTCATCTAGAAGTGCTGCCATCTGCACCTAAATAAAAGGAGCCTGAAACATTAGCTGAGAAAGGAATGGCAGGAAAATTTCTTTTAAATCCTTTTCTCATCCAAACTATTCAGCCTTTTGGCAATACCCACCAGAAAACTCCCCAAAGCAACACCCACCCCCAAACGCTGTTGCAGAAAAACAGAACTATAAAATATAGTGTCTGCTACAGACTGGGAAATTGCCCAGGCCTGTGCTGCTTCTGCTTTATCTACTTTCTCTATCCTGGGAATCCCATCCTTGGTAATTGTTTGCCTGAGGTAAGGCCTTCCTTTTAGAAGCATGATATACATACAGTTTTTATGTGTATTCAAGTCCCTTGCATCCTCTGTCCATTTTTGAATGCACCAGTTGGTT
Source organism: Phaethon lepturus (assembly GCF_000687285.1). Classification (NCBI taxonomy): domain Eukaryota; kingdom Metazoa; phylum Chordata; class Aves; order Phaethontiformes; family Phaethontidae; genus Phaethon; species Phaethon lepturus. Next base: position 6,053 of record NW_010527339.1, read on the forward strand.
CCTACTGAAGAGTTTCAGTATGGCCCTGGAGTGGCATATGGGTTGAGACAGACATGGAACGTGGTACATCGGTCTCATGCAGAGCGCACTGGAAGCCACTTGGTGCCAACCCAGCTGATGTATACACCAAAGTCATTACTTTTCATTGCCAGAATCACTGGTCTGCTATAAACACAGCCTTTCCTTGCCTTTTATATCAAACAGTTTTCTATTGCGCTCTTTTCAGAGCATTTCAGAGCAGTGGCTGCAAGTACAGGGCACTTACCTGTGGGTTAAGGGGATGATATTGCCAAAACAACAGCGAGACTGTCTCCTTAGCTCTCTGCAGTTAGCTGAGGGTGGAAAATACAGACTTGAACTTCTGCAGCCTTTCCTTTGCTCCTGGCAGTGCTCTTAAAAAAATTTGCTTATTTTTCTGATGTGTATCATGGGGACATGTAGAAGGCTATTGTGTGTCACACGCAAACTGGCTACTTCCAAACTTGTGATACTCAACACACAGGTTAAGCATTTGCAGAAAGACTCTGCAGGAGTGGAAGTGTCAATCACGAAGTGGTGACAGTAATGATCTCTCAGCAATAATTTTGTTCTTTGGAATAGAAATTTTGGCACTTGTTATTTTTCGGTCAGTGCTCCCATGTCTGGTTTAGTCACAGGATCTAAATACAGAGCTGAATATATAGTCTTCTTTAAAGGCTTTTCCTTTGCCTACTGTGCTTGCTCAATCTGCGGTGCACAGCCACGAGACGTAACTGCTGTAAAAGGGCAGCTGAGGGCTCTATGCCACGCTCAGTACAGAGGGAGCAAAGGGAGTAGGCGCTTACCTTAGGCAGTTCTCATCCACATGAACAATTTTGTTGCTTTGTGTAAAGAAATACCCAGTTGTTACTGAAACTGATGAGAGAGGTTTCCTTTTCGTTTCTTTGAACATGAGTTGTTGTAGCTGAACCTGCTTTTGTAATCTGCTGGTGTTAGAATCTTCCAACTTTTTCTGAAATATAAATGACAAAGCCACAAACAAGTGACACAAGCCATTTTTCTTGAAAGGAAATACCTGACCACTATGGAGACTCAGTACAACAGCAGAAGACATCTCAGTTAATATATACAGTTAATATGTAATATACAAATGCATGCGTGGGTTTCCCATCCTAGCTCCCAAGAGATACTGTACCATTGAACATGAAGAGAGCTCTTCGCCTCCAGTAACCTGCTGA
>NW_010527339.1:7300-9109 GCF_000687285.1 Phaethon lepturus
AACAGAAAACTTAGGGAAGATAATTGTACCTGAACTGACTGTGAGCACTCCTTTTATTATTTCTTTAAGATTATCACCTATTCTGGCTCTGTTTAGAGCATGAGCTACTCATAAGTGGAAGCAACAACCAAAATACTCAGATGGTAACTCACACTTTTAACGTTTGAATTGTGCAGTACAGGCAGTACTAGTTGTCTGATGACCCCTCATGAAAAACCTGCGGGTTTAGTAGCTTGCCATCTTTCTGGGATTGTGTTAGCACTCTTCTTCTGTGCCCAGCTGGGCTTGGTAGCCTTCCCCTGGGAGACCCGTGTTGCTGGAGTATCTCTCTGTACTCAGCCCAAGCTGCCCTGCCAGTCTGTGCTCTCCTGGTTTCACCACCTCTTTGTTGTATAACCCCAAAGCTGAGAGGGGCCTCAGCTCCCTGCTTCCATGGTGAGATGAAAGTTTGGAGCTAGCGGGGGGGTGCGGGGCACAGACGGCAACAGAGCAAAAGGCCAAGGAAAGGATGCTGAGGTGCCCTTTGTCCTAAAGGGGGGACTCATCCTTTGCAAGGTGTTCCTCTGCTGTATCCTCCACTGCCCTGTGTGTAGAAGTACAGAACATGGCCTGTAGTAATAATGCCAATGGCCATACCACATGGTTTTGTGGGATAAAAGCTGATAGACACATGGTGCTTGGGAGAGAGGAAATTCAGATTTTACATGGGGATGATCAGGACACTAATGTGGCACTTAAGTTTTCCCCAGCATAGCAAGGATGCACTCTTGACACAGTGGAAGAACCCCAGGGTCCAAAGTAAAAAGCATGAGATTAAAAATAAGCTTGAAAATGAAGCCTAATCACTACAGAAAGAGATTCAGCTCATCTTGCAGTAAGGCACCCAGGGCTCAGTTCAGGTGTACTGAGCCTGTACAAATGGACGCTGGCTGCTTGCCCCATGTGGGTTGTCAGGCAGAAGCACAGACTTAGGGAAACAGTGGTCAGACCAGGGCAGCCTCCAAGGTACTGGTTTGAGTCAGGAGATGACCTTTGCAAGGCTGCAGAATGGTTCATGGGATTGTGTGTGGTGCGGTTATACAAGGGCTAGAATAGTTTTGCCTGGGATGATGAGATGGGTGGTGCTAAAGGTGCCCCGGGCATTGTGAAGTACACCCTAGAGCTTCAGCTCATTAAGCATGGCACCTTTTTTCTACTGGTATAGACAAGTTACTAAAGCAAATATTATAACCAAAGTAAAAAGTGTTGGATTACAAATAAGTTACAGGAAATGTAGAACGCAAGAATGATTTATAATTCAAAAGCTCAAGCCGTAAATCAGTTCAATGACTCTTAAATGAATGCAATAACATCCAAAGTGGCGTGACTTATAAATCACATTTGGACTTCATACATCAACTAGGTGGGATGTAAATTCATTATTTGACAAGGTATGTCAACAACTCAAGACATAAATAGTATCATAAGTTGTGGTGGGTTGACCCTGGCTGGATGTCAGGTGCCCACCAAAACCGCTCTGTCACTGCCCTCCTCAGCTGGGCAGGGGAGAGAGAACATAATGAAAAGCTCGTGGGCTGAGATAAAAGACAGGGAGGGATCACTCAGCAATTACTGTCATGAGCAAAACAAACTTGATTTGGGGAAATTAATTTAATTTATTGCCAATCAATTCAGAGTAGGGTAATCAGAAATAAAGCCAAATCTTAAAACATCTTCTCCCCACCCCTTCCTTCTTCCCAGGCTCAACTTCCCTCCCAATTCTCTCCCTCCTCCCTCCGAGCAGCGCAGGGGGATGGGGAATGGGGATTG
>NW_010527340.1:0-254 GCF_000687285.1 Phaethon lepturus
GTATGCCAGCGCCGCCAGCCAGACCTTTGCCGCTCCCCGCTTCGCCCCCTTGGGACATCGGTACCCCCAGGGCCAGAGAAGCGAATGCAGAAGCCCTGGGAGCCGGCTGACCGTCCCAGGAGCCGGGACGGCACGGCACTGACCTGCTCCGAGCACATGGAGTTCATCCCCGGCATCTGCAGCGAGTTCATCTGCATCTGTCCGGCCATGGGGTTCATGTTCTGGACGTTGGTGTTTCCTCCCGCCATGGAGAC
>NW_010527340.1:411-4372 GCF_000687285.1 Phaethon lepturus
GAGACCGCCCGCGGAAGAGAGCCGGCGGAGCACACGGGAGCCTTGCCGGTCCCTGGGGACAGCGTGAGGGACAGGGAGGCATCAGGGGTGCTGCCTGCAGCAAGGCTTAACCAGCGTGGTGGCTGGGAGGAAGGAAGGGAGTAGAAGTTTTTGACAAGGAGGGTGGGGAAGCCCTGGCCCAGGTTGCCCAGAGAGGTGGTGGATGCCCCATCCCTGGAAACAGCCCAGGTCAGGCTGGACGGGGCTCTCAGCAACCTGATCTGGGTGAAGATGTCCCTGCTCACTGCGGGGGTGGGACTAGAGGCCTCTGACGGCCCCTTCCCACCCAAACCCTGCTGTGATTCTGTGATTCCAAGCTGGCCGCTGCACAGACATCCACCCTCCGCTCCTGCTGTAGCAGGAGGCTCCTCAGGGTGATGGGGTAGAGCAGGAGAAACACCAGTGCCAAGAGAGGGATCATTACAGAGCTTCAGGTTGGCTTAAGGGTCAGTCATATGCAAAGCCCTGGTCTATGTGGCACCAAGTTCACCTCTTCGTGCTCCTTCCAGCGTCCTCCTCAACACCCAACCATCCTCACTTCTTCTCCAGGCAGGAGCACAGCTCTCCAACGCAAGGCAAGGTGAAGCATCCCACCCCCCAGCAGAGCTCCCATCTCATCCCACCCAGCCCAGTAAGCTCCTGCTCTCTGCTGCTTGACCAGGACAGGTTAGCTGGGCTACCTGCACAGATCCAAGACACAAAGCAAGGCATCCCCCAGGTGAGCTTTTGGGTTTTTTTTCCCCAGTTCTGGAGATCTGAAGCTCAAACCTGACTCATGCAAAAAAGGCAACAAGTCTGGTGACTCTTCCCATTTGCTTCCCTACGTCAGAGCTGGACACAACTTGCAGTCACCTGGGACTGCTGGTCTTGACTCGATTTATTGTCACGTTTTCTAAGCCCACTTTCATGAGAAATAATTAAGCCACTCATTTAATTACAAGCCAAAGACCTGCTTCATGTCTTACTCAACACACATGCTGATTCATTTAAATGCTGTGGGCTTCTGGCTGCCTCCGAGGCGAGGACGAGGATGAGGACAGGGTTGATGGAGGATGTCACGGTAGGAGGACGCAGCCTGTGCTCACCACGTGTCCTCAGCCAGGTGTCACCTACAGGCACCGCCGCCCCTGCCAACACCCTACCAGGCGACCATCACCTTGGTGTCACCTTGCTGCCTTCTCTCTCTGTCACCCGTGTGCTCCAGGTTACCCCCACCATGATCTTACTTGCTATTCCCCATGGCTCCTTGCTGCCAGGTCTTCATGTCAGGCGACTGGTAGCCCGGTGTCGGCGGAGCCGGCTGCAGCATGGGGCTTTGCGAAGGCGGGAGCTGGGGTGACATCAGGGGGCTGCTGGGGCTGAGCGACGGGGCAAAGGTGGGTTCGCTTTGCTGACCCATGCCTGGGGAAGGACAGACAGCGTCAGCGGTGCCCAGACCCTGCCAGCAGCCCCAGTTCCCTCCTCCCCCTCCTGCAAGCGCTGCCATCGAACCAGAACTATCAATCAGCCTTGACTTTTGGTCTCGGGGTCTCTGGTTTTTGTTTCGAGCAGCTGTATCACTCAAATGTAAATATTTCAGGGACGAAGGAGCAGGGAACCCCCCCCTCAAGTGGTTTCCATCAGCAGGTGTTCCCCTTTAGCATCAGAACCTGGCTGGGAAACAGCCAGGGTTACGGTGAGATGATGCCAAAGGAGGTTCCTGCGGAGCTACTGCCGCCGCAGAGCAGTTTTCTCTACTCGTCAGCGATGGCCACCTTGCTGAGACCCTGCCCCGACGCTCGAACGTGAAGTCCTTCAAGACGGTGCTTGTCTGCATGCAGTTCTGCACCGGCTCACCCTTCTCGCAGGAGCTTGGTGCCCACACACGAGGCGTAAGCTGCCTGCAGCTCATTTCAGCCATTTCGGCGAAGCTCTGGCCTTTTTCAGAGCGCATATATTTAAGGCAGCGCAATTTAGAGGACTGCCTTGCAGTTCGACTTTCAAGGAAATAGTTGTGGATTTTCCCAAACGATAGAAAAGGTCCCCTTGGGAGGTGGAGACCCGAGACCAGACCAGTGTGCAGGCTGGGCGAGATGGCTGGGGACAAAGCCTGGGGTGACGGGCGAGCAGGGCTGGGCTGCAGCGTCCTCGAGGGTCTCAGCTCTGCCCTCCGCCTCTCCCTCCCGATGCAACCAACCGCTCGACGTACCTGATCCTGAATACTGAAAGATGTTCTGCTGCATCTGCGGGGTCATCCCGGCGCCGAACTGCCCTCCGACACTGCCCATCATCCCCCGGTTCACCATGCTGCTGCGGTTAGCCAGCGCGGCCTCGGGGTTGGACGCCAACGGCGAGAAGGGGCTGGTGGAGGTGGGAGGGTTTCCCGGAGGGGGAAGGAGACGGCGGGGGGGGTGCTTGGGGCAAGCGAGCGGCTCCGATCTGTACCGGGAGCCCGGCGGAGGGAGGGAGGTTGTTTCCGAAGCTTTGCTGTCTCATCAGGATGGCTCGTTGCTGCCGCTGCCGGTGCTGCTGGCTGTAGAGCTCGCGCTGGCGCTGGGCCAGCATCTGGGCGTTGAGGGGAGGCTGCGGGGAAGGAGGGGGATGCCCCAATTGTCACCGTTACCCTCCGGCTCCGGGAAACAGCTCAGAGCCCCCCACCCCGGTGCAAGAGCCGTGGGTGCTCCCCTTCCCTGGCTTGGGGTGCTCGTCCTCGGTTTGCAAGGAAAGCTGGAAAAACCCCGAAAGGCTGTAAATTGGCACGTTTACACCACTGCAGGGCAGAGCAGGTCGGTGATATTAAGAGATTGACCTCTGGACCTGCAGAACGGGAAAGCTCCGGGAGCTGGAGCATCTGCCAAGCCAGGAAAAGAGGCTCTCGGTCACCTGGTGCCACCAACCACCCCTCTCCAATGCCAAACCCGCTTCTTGTGCCCTCACCGGGATGCTCCCGCATGCCACAGCCCAGGATCCCTGACCTCAACTCTTTCAGCTGCGAGCTGTTAAAAAAACCCCAACCCATCCCACGAACTTTTCCATCGCCGTGGGCTCGTTCTCCATATGGCCGAGCCAGATGTGTTGGAATTAATCACCTTAAAAAGCCTGACAAAGCCATCAGCGGCTGAAACCGGAGCTACGATGGGAACCGGTTGGTCCCCTTCCCTATCGCTAACACTCCCCACGGCACATTAGGGATGTCACGCTGCTTCCCGAAAAGGCAAAGGCTTCTCCGAGAAGTGGAATAAAGTCACCAGAACTCAGCTACGCTTTCCAACTTCTCCTCGTACCCAGCAGATGTTTTATTGACTTTATTAGAAGCCAAACAAGAACTTTAGGGCCTGGGGATTTGCAGGATCATTAAGAAGATTCACTAGAGATTCTGGTATTTAAGGGATGGCATCTATTTCCTAAAGATCCTTCTCAATTAAATGCGGTAGCACATTCTTCTCTAAGCAATAACGAAGTATTTATACCTTGAGCAGGTGGAGGAGCTGGAATAAGGGTGAAGCAAAAAAAAAAACCCCAGCAGCTCATCTTGCAGCCACCTCTCCGCACATGGGGGAACTTTTCTCTCCCGTTAATGAAGGGAGAGGAGCGAGCCGGGCTGTGCTGACAGGGAATTAACTCCCAGTTTTTCCTAGCTGGAGGACTGTGCCGCGTCCCCTTTACCTGCGGCGTGATCTGCTGCTGCATCCCCGCCCGCATGTTGATGCCCACCGGGGCGCTGGCTGCAAACTGGTTGAGGATCGCTTGCCGGTTCTGATGGATCAGCTGGAGAGGAGAAGAACAAACAAAACAGGGAGACCTTCAAAACCTTGCTGCAGGAGCTTGCCGCCCCTCCGATCCCATCCGACTGGGGTGCGAGGGCTGCCGGCAGGACCGAGGGTGCCTCCGTCCCGCGGCGCTGGGATGCGGAAGGGGGAAGAATTACCTGCTGCTGCCCCTG
>NW_010527340.1:4393-4789 GCF_000687285.1 Phaethon lepturus
GCCAGCCGCTGCTGCAGCTGAAGTCGCAGCTGGTTGGGGGCCGTCGGGGGTCTGCTGAGCGTCTGTCGGGGTTGCATGGCCATGTTGGTGGGGAAGGCGCCGCGGGGCGGCGGTACCTGCACCGGCATGGGTCCGAAGGATGGCTTCTGCCTGACCATGCCGGGGAAGGCGCCGGGGAGGTTGGTGGTGGGAGAGGCGGAGGAGTAAGGCTGGGGGTACATGCCGGGTTTCTGCTCCATCATCAGCGGTGGGGTGGCTTGTTGGGGCTGAAACCGCTCCGTCAGGGCTTCCAGCCCGCCGCCCTGGCGAAGGCAAAGGGGGAGGAAAAGATCACCTCGGAGCCCCACGGGCACGCGGCCCCTCCCGGGAGAGCTCAGGGGGGCTGGAGGACCTGCC
>NW_010527340.1:4808-12384 GCF_000687285.1 Phaethon lepturus
GGGGTGCTGGGGCACGTGCCTGGCACGGGGCCGCTCGCTCGTGGGGATCCTGCTGCCTGTACCCTCACCCTGGGCCAGGCTCCAGCCCGTGCGAGCGCTGAGTCGAGGAGGGCATTAAACAGCCGCTCCCCGGGGCTTAGCAAACCCTGGAGGGATGGAAACGGTTTCTTTTGTCTTGCTTGGGAGCAAAGACCAAGGCCAGGCTTTTTGGAAGGGCTCAGGGCTCATCTCCCCGAGCTGGTGGGGGAAAGCGGCACGCGGTAGCGGGAGGTGATGCTGCCTTTGCCTTCCTCCGCCTTCCTCCGCAGGGTCTGCTAGCACCGAGCTGCTCCTCTGGGCTCCAAACGGCAGCACGCCTGGCTGGACAGACCCTCAGGCTTGGAAGATCAACCCGAACTTGGGGAATAGTTTGTGTCTTTCTCCTTTCCTATTTTTATGCAGCCCCAGAGCTTCAGCTGGAGGAAGAGGGCGTTTTGGGTGCCCATCTGCCCCGAGAGCACCTCGGACACAGGCCACGTCCAAGGGTGGGAGCCACGGATCCCCGGGACTGGGAGAGGTCATGAGGGAGCACAGCTATACTCCTGCGCTGCTGACGGACACCCCTCGCTAGGAACCCCCGGGAGACAGGACCTCTTGGTCTACAGCACAGCCACCCCCATACAGAGGAGCCGTGTTGCAGCTGGGGGATGATTTCCACACCAGCAAATCGTGGTAAGAAGATATTCTGCGCGGCTCTAGCTTGGCTCAGGTAGAAAAATCTGGTGTTTGAGCTATGAACCGATGGAGAACACCTCGGAGCCCGAATCCTTAATCCAAGTCCACGGATTAAGAGAAAGCTGAGTTAAGAGAAACCACACACGCAAGCCCCCCTAAATCCCACCGTCTTTGGGATTTGGTTAGACAGTGCCCACCAGAGGACTGAGGCTTGAAAGCAGGGATGAGAATATGGGAATGGTGGTGGGAAAAATAAACTGCTTAGGATTAATTAAGATGGTGTTGGGGAAAAATAAATTGCTCAAGATAAATTAAGTTGGAGCTCATACGGTTCAAGGACTGGACACCAGGACATAAAACAGCAGCCTGCGATGGCCAAAAACCACAGACCTGCTGAAACGAGGCTCTTTTCTCTCCCCAAACTACCCGGTTTCCAGCTGCCTCCTGATCAAACTGGGTGCAGATACCTCCAGCATTTCGTCCCACCACGTCTCTGGTAGCACGGGGAAGACGGTGGGTTTGCTGGAGTCAGAGTAAATCCCGAAACTCTGCCCCAGGGGATGCGAACCCCCACCTGCCAATAACACATCCTGGAGGAGAACTATCAACACGTTTCCTTACCAAATACGCCTTTATGCTGACGTGTTGTTTTTCTAAAGATATATTTCAAGCAAATATTTCACGGAACTATTCAAAATATTTCTGAGGCTCAGCCGAAGCCGTGGAAAAAGCCCAAGATTCCCCTTAAACAGAATGATCCCTGGATGGGAGCAAAGCTGGGTTGGGGTCCAAACATGAGATAATCCCCCCAAATGCTCGTCAGGGGAAGCGCCGGATCGGTGTGGGGATGCTTGGCAGCGCTGGGCACCGTCCGAGGGCATCTCAATCCAGCAGTCCGATGCTGCTGGAGCCTGTCCGGTGCAGGAATGGGCTGCTGGGGAGCTGTGCCAGCTGAGTCTGCAAAACCCTCGTGAAAACACTGAGCTGTTGCAGCTGCATTTTTGGCAAGAGCATCTCTGGGTCCTTTGTACCAGAGAGGCTGAACTCCCTCTCCCTAACTTGCAAAAAAGAAAAGAAAAAGGCTGGCGGTGAATTTGGATGCACAGCCTTGAGAAAAGGGATGTGGCAAATACCTGACTCGGGAATCAAGTCACTGACAGGTCCCTCAAATCGCTCGTGAAAAGATAAACCCTGCCAGCAGTGCCGCGCAAGGAACCGCGTCCGGGCCACCGAAAGAGCTGTGCCACCCTCCGGGCTTAAATGCTGCAGGATCAGGCCCGGAGCAGCCAGAGGGATTTGCTCCGAGCAGCTTCTTTCTTAGGGCATCACATTTATTAACAGGCTTTCGACTCCGTTCCTTGTTTTGGAAAAAGCACGCGTGTGAGCGCTACGGGGCATGGAAAAAGAAACCGCTCGAAGACAAATCCCGAGCGATCCGTCTCGTTTTCCACGTCCCTTGCTAGCTCCCCTGCAGCCAGCTTTCTGCCCCTGCCGTGCCCTGTTTTTTAGGAAACCCTGGGCCCTTCAGAGGCATCTGCCCCCACGGATATCTGCAAACAGGGAGTCTCCACCGGCGCTCAGCTGCCGAAACCAGGGCCCCAGCGCTCTCCGAGTGAGGCAGCACCACTAAAAGCAAACCTCAGTTGTTGGGTTTGGTTTTTTTTTTTCTTCTCCCTGCGGTTCAACCCGAGACAGAAGGGCAGCTGCACTGAAAGCCAATCTTGATCGTAAGGGCTGCACGGTTTCATACCAGCGAGGCCATTAGATATATTATTAGGCAGCACAACCCGGGCTCAGGAATCCCAGGCTGTGGGATTCCAGCTGGACGGCTCCGCCGTGCCCTAATCCCCCCGGTAAGGTGGAGGAGCGGGACGGCCTGCCAGCTCTCCCGTTACACGAGCCGCCCGGGGCCGAAACCCACGGCCGCCCCTTTGCCAGGCCGCCGGTTCTCATGGGGGATGGCGTTTGAAAAGTGGAGAAGCGAGAGATTGTATTTCGCGGGGCTGTTTTCCAGCTTTTTTGGCGGGGGGAGAGAACGGCGCGGTGTGAAGTATCGTCTCTGAATCCGATGCGCTCGTGTGTTCCCACTCACATCTGGCCTCCCGTTACCACCAGATGTTGGAAATCCTCCTCCACACTCACGTCAAGCCTCAGCATCTGGCCCCGTATGCGACCTCCAGTCAGTCCCATGAGTGGGTCTCTCTTTACCTGCACCAGTTTGTCGATCCCAAGAGCTCGATCCAGCTCGGCCAGCTCCGTCTCGTCTTTGCCGCTCAGGAAGGAGACGAGCTGCTCGAGCAGGGCTTTCTCGTCGTTCCGACCCTCCGGCGTGGTGGGAGGACACAGGAGCTCATCCAGCTGCGAGGTGATGCACTGGCTGCAGAGGGAAGAAGCCAAGGGGAGGCACGGTAAGGTTTAGGAAGCAGGGAGGGGGCTGAGCTGGAAGACGCTGGAGCGACACAGCCCCTGCAGCCGCGGGGACCCTCTCCCACCCCGCTGCATCACGCAGACCCCACGGGGTGCAGCCTCGTGCCCCGGCTCCGACACCGGCTGAGCCCGCCCAAGCTCGAGCCCCGTGCCGAAACCTGCCCGCAAGGATGAGCCTCTCCAAGACACAAAGCCCGGAGAGCGTTTTGGTGATGTTTGGGAAGAAAACTTTGGTGCTTTTGCAGGCTTTGCTCCCGCGGGCGTTTTGGAGAGGGCGGCGGGAGGAAGAGCAAAACTTCTGCCGGCACGAAAGCGAGGAAGCTTGGATGGAGCCGGAGCAGCTGGAAGCAAAGCAGCTGAAGGCAAAGGGGAACCTTTGAGCTGCAAAAATAAGATTTCTGCAAAGCTCGCTCGATATTCTTTGGGAATAAGATTAATATGTAATGAGAGACATTCCAATGACGTGACTAATTGGAGTCAATCGGATTTGCTGAGTCTGACACGACGGAGAGAGCCGTGGCACATCACGCTTGCAGAGAGGCACAGAGGCGAGGGCTTGAACATGCCAGCAGTTCCCAAGCAGCAGACATGTTTATCCTTTTAGCTCCAGATGAGGACCAGATGTACAGTAAGGAACCGAAGCCAATCTGACCGAGACCGCTGCAGCCAACGCATGCAGCCTAATCCAGGGAAAAGAAATACTCGGCGCTGGGATTTCTTAAATTGCAGAGCGGGAGCAGAGAGGGAAGCGGGGAGACAGAGGTGAAAAGCAGGGCTAGTTTCGCTCCACAGCCAAGGTCCCTGCTACTTGCTGCTTGTATCAAACCCAGTTTTTCAGTGCCAAGGCCAAAAGACAAAGTTTACTGCGCAGAGGAAAGGGAGGACGGGCTTTCTCCCCACATTAACAGGCAGCTAGAGGAGAGATTCACATCGGCACTGCCTCCTCAGCCAACGCCGGACCTCTGCGTGGATGCAGAGGATGGTTTATAAAGAGGTCGTGGGGATAATACAACCTTTATGCAGTAAATAAACCTCCGGCACGTCCTGCTTTGGAGCCCAATCCAGCTTGCAGAACCTTCCCCACCGCTCCTCTCCTCCAGCACCGTGCCACGGTGGGCTTCAGACGAGTCTCCGGGCAGGTAGCAGGAGGTGGAGGGGATCTTGGGCCCCGTGCATCATGTCCCGTCACCTTGGTTTCATGTTGCAAAGGTTTTCTATCCACCGCAAACCTTCAGGCTTTTTTTAAGGGGAAAACTCTGATTCTGCGGGCAGTGAGGAGGAGAAATTCAGCTGCTTGCAGAGATGGTGTCAAATGTTGCTTGAGGTCCCATAAAACATCTCCTTGGCGTGGCCTCCAAGCGCTGCGCTGAAAGGGTGCGGGTCTCCAGCCCTGCACAGATGTCCTAGAAACCTCAGGCATCTCAGATGGCACCGGGTGCCAGCACTGAGGCAACCGAATCGGGCCCCGGGTGGCATGTTTGACCTTGGGGGATTAGAGGAACGCGTGTGAGAACAGCGACCTGGACTTGCTTTGAGGAGCCTTGGGCCTGGTCCAAAGCGTCCCTCTTCTGTAGAAGACACAAGAGCACTTACGCTCGGGACAGGAAAGAGGGGATGCTGTTGCCCCACTTTATCGGGAGGCAAGGGCATGGGAGGATTTGGGGAACAGGAGAATTTAAAAAGGAAGCTCCTGTTCCCCAGGGCACCCTGTGCTGGGTGATTTGGGCACCACCAGCTCCTTAAACAAGGCCAGGACCTCAGTCCCCCTCCAGCTAGTATGAACCTCCCAGCTGGGAAACCTTTACAAGCCCCCAAAGCAAAAGCTCTGCTGCTTTGATCTTGGCTAAAACGTATTTCTCGCTCCTGTAGTATCTGCAGTCTGAAGGCTCTGTCTGCGTCCTCTGACTGTGGTCTCCATCGAGTGGACGTGCAGCCGCTGGGACCGTGGGCATCTCCCAGGACGAGCGTGTCCTCCTCAGCTGGAGCACATCTGCAGGTCTTGAGGACCAAAGTCCAGAGGCTTTTCCCCAGCAGAAACTCTTCTCTCGGCTGCAGTGGAAGCGAGGTTTTGGAGCTGATCACTGTGCTGCTAGATGGAAGGGGTTAGACCCCACCAAGATGCTGCCAAGGCAGGTCTCACCCATGATGCTCCATCAGACGTCAGTAACCATAGGGAACTGAGCTGGAAACCAGCTTCCTCCAGTGTTGCCTCTGCCCACCACCTTTGGTAGGAACCACCCAGACCCTAATTCAGGAGGAATGGAGGCTCACTAGGACGAGCAGCCCTCTACCTCTCATCGTGCTGTCATCTCATGGCCCCAGTCCATGTGTTGGCTCTACTGGTGGCTCCAGCGCACGGGGAGCCCAAACTTGCTGTAGGGAGCCGATGGAGCCATGGGAAGTCCCACCACGAAGCATGGTTTTCCTTGCTTTCTCCCCGCTCAATGCTGAGAAAATCAAATACTGCCTTGTAAAAGCCTAGCCAGGCTGCAATTTCGAAGCGTGGTTGAAACCACCGCTCCCCGAAGGCAGGGACTGTGTGAGATTTGTTACCTCCACATCTCACCAGGCTTCGGGCAGATGCCGTCGCTCCGCCCATCTGACCTTGTCTCCTGGCACACGGCTCTGCCCTGAAAACCACTCGAGGTGTTTTTCCCACCCGAGGACTCACAGAATGCTGTTGCCAAACGCTTCCCTCCTTGACACCTGCACAGGTCCCAAGCCTTCCTCACCAACCTGAGTCCTCACTCAATAATCCTGCTGCAAAGGGTGAGCCAGAAGAAAATCCAGCTCCCTTCCTCCCAGCTGCGCTGGCTGGGGAGACAAAAATGTCTACAGCCAGCCAGCCAGCCTCGGTGCTTGGAGCGCAAGGATGCTGAGTAAGGTAGTGTCATTTTTATTTTACCCCGTATGCAGCATTTTAAGGAACATTTGTAGCTTAAAATACAGATTGATTTTTCTAGCAGCTCTGCCCTTTGCCAGGTGTGCCCCACGGATCTTATCCCAACAAAATAATGACACCAGCAAGGCTTAAAAGGAAAGTTAATTCCTTGTGGCAAGGACTCGGGCTGATGTAAATGCTCCGTTCAATGGGGATTTGTTTTATCTCCCAGCCCTTTCAAAGCCACAAGAGGCTAAGTCTTTCCAGCAGAAGTCCAAGATCCGGTTGCAGCAGTTGAGACCACTTAGGCAACTCTCTTCTTGGCCTGAGTGAAGAGCTTTTAGGAATTAATCCGAATTTAGCCCCTAGAAAAAGATGCTTGGCTACCGGCTTGCTCATATACGACTCTTACATGTGTCTTCTTCAGGACTGGAAAACGGAGACTGTGCTCATCTGCTAAAGACTTTAATTAACAGAGGAAATTCTGCCTCTCTGCAAAGCAGGGCTGGGCTTTGGCAAGAGGATCCATGCAGACCTCATCCGTGCTGGCTCTGAAACCAGGTACATGAAGCCCTCCCTGGGCCAGGGGGAGGATTCGCCTCTCATCGCATCAAATCCACCTCCATGAGCCCTGCTGCCGGCGACGCTGCCTCAGCGAGCACTTTCGGGTGCCCCTTGCTCGGCGGGGCACCGACCGCTGAGCTCCATCAGCAGGGCTCTCCACCCTTCTGACCTCCTGTCCCAAAGTATCTGACTTACGGTCTCTTCCAACCCATTTATAGCCAAGGAGTGACACTGGACTTTGGGCAGGTGATGACCCCTTGGCTGCTCCATGGGGCATGGACCCAAAAACGGTGATTAGAGGACTGGAGGGGGTTATTTGACCCTGGGTTAGAGCTGTGATAATTTTAGCTGAAGCCAAGCATATGGGGACCGCGAAGAGCTGCAATCACATGGAAACAAAAAACTGCCCCGTGGTTCTCCAGATCCCACCACTGCCCCTGGTGAGAAGGGATGCTGGAGAACACCAGCCCAAATATTGGCACTGGCAAGGGGTAGTGGGGACTGGCAGCATCCTTGGCTCTGCCATGGGCGTATGGGATTATTTAAGTCCAGACATACATTGGATGTCTCTCCCCAACCCACCTTCCTCGTCTACCCACGTGCTTGTCCCTAGAGAGATAACAGACGTCATCTCTTGCATCGTGGTGCCCTGCACAACCCAGATCCCAGCACTTTTATGGCATCAGCAGCGACTGCCGCTGCCCTGCGGCGATGGGCAGTCGTGCTCATCCCAGCCTGCACCCGCCGGGTTTCCAGGCAGGCAGCAAAGCAAGGACACATCTCTTTGACCCAGGCAGCTATTGCCAGGACATCCCGATGTTCTCCTGGGAGAGGTCAGGAAGCCACCAGCCCCGCCGTACTTACTCTTCGGGTTTATTCAGCGCGCCTCGATTCATGGCTGCCATGCTGTTATCCGTCCAGGGGATCTGATCTCCCATTCCCGGCTGTCCAAACTGGTGATCCGGCACCCCCATCTCCAGCTCAGGGCTT
>NW_010527340.1:12415-14935 GCF_000687285.1 Phaethon lepturus
GGGGGAGGAAAGGTTAGTGCATGGGCAGGACTTGGGTGCTGCCATGGGGATCGGGCAAGTTCAGAGCAACGGCATGCCGACGGTGTCCTAAAACATCCCTAAAATGGATGATGGTGGAGTCACCATCCCTGGAGGTGTTCAAAAAACGTGTGGACATGGTGCTTTGGGACATGGTTTAGTGGGTGTGGTGGTGTTGGGCTAACGGTTGGACTTGATGATCTCGAAGGTCCTTTCCAACCTTAATGCTTCTGTGATTCTGTAAAAGGGATGCCAAGATTCACTAGTTGTGGCTCTTTTCAACCCAAAGTTACAGGTATCAGGTGTGGTTTCCTAACCATTAACTCTAAGCATGAAATTCTAGGTGAAAATCTACGCAGATACTGCACACACAGCAGATCTACCTGTACGACCCTGTGTACTCAGTATGTGCAAAGGCTATGAAAATTTTCAGCACATTTCTAGCAAGATTTTAAAAAATTGGTCATGTTAGAAGGTTTCTTCTGGAAGGCAAATCGTTACTACCAGAGATTTTAGCTTAAAAAATAGTCCCCACACATAAGCATCTTCTGACTCTCTTTTGGAGGAAAGTTAATTTGCACAGGGAAAAGAGCCAACGCAATTAAATAGAGTTGTAGCAGACCTTGGAGCCCAAGCCCAGGACAGAGAGATTTATGAGGCTGGAGATTTTACGTCATCTCTTTTCAAATAGGAATTGGGACTGACGATCAAATGGCATCTCAGATAAACTAGCCCATGGATATCCAGTTTCTGGCCGGGGTGGCACCTCTGCCACATTGGGGTGTGGTATCGGTGGCCACCCCTATGCCAAAAACCTGCATTTCTAAGAGAAGCGCTGATGAAGGCGGTTGCTAAAGATGAACATTTCTCTTCTTTTAACCAAGCTCAGCTGTGACAATTCTTTTCCCAATAAAATATGTTATTTGCTTGATTATCCAGTGCCTGGTGTCTTCGCTGTTGTCAGGAGCCACCAGCTTCGTGTGCCACCCGGACCGTGGGGTTTGTTTCAAAAAAGAGAAAATAAGAGCCCTATGGGGAAGGAGGGGAGGAAGGTCCAGCTCAGGGATGCTCAGCATCCCAGTGCACGTACCAGTATGGTGGCCCCTGCAGAGCACTCCTCTATTTCTCGAAATTTCTTAAAAAAAGCCTTAAGGTTGCTTGGCAACAGGCCGATCCCGGTGGTGCCAGCAGCAGCTGCCGCAGCTCCATCCGGGCCAGGGATGCTCGCGGCACGGTCACTGTGCAGCCCGTGCCTAATCCTCCCTTGACTGGCCCAAAACTGATCCCCGGGCTCATTGATGCGAAGATGGTGGCTTTTCCCAAGGAGAGCATCATCACCGGGGTGTGGGTGACCCCCGCTGACGCAGCCAGACCCAGCCATGGCTTGACGGGTATCGGGCAGGACGTAAAATAATAATTTATATGGCGGCACGCTGCTGCGATGACACAAGGTGCAGGGCTGATTTCTGCCTCCCCTCCTGGAGGAGACTCGGAGGAGGATGAAAGCTCTCGTGTGATGCTCTCCTTCTCAAGAGAAGGTGTCCAAGCCAAGATCTTCACGTGATTCAGAGGGACCGGTTGTGTGCAGGGCTATAGAGTTGCAACGAGTACCGGCCACACGCATCCTGCATCCGTGGGGGAGCGTGTCAGTCCCACGCGAGCGGGGCCAGAGCTGTGCTCCGAGGAGAACAGTGTGCGGGATGCAGGGCTGATGCTCTCCTGGAGCCTGGTCACCATCAGAGTGGGGACAGCGGATGAACCCAGCAGCTCTTCTAGTCCCATGCTACTGTCATGAGAAGATGAGATCTGGGTTATTTGCTTTCTGCACCTGCAGTCAAGCCACTGTACAGCCCCAGCGCACGGTGGCAAGCCAGGTCCGTCTTCCAGATCATGTTTAGCAGCGCTTGATGCGTCGAGGGAAGCATCAGGGGAAGCAGAGCAGGGCAGAGAAACAGCATCCCCAACCCTCCAGAGCCCAGGCTGCTGAAATGGCTCACGGCGAGGTCTGCGGTGTTTTGCCATCGGTGGTTTCAGCAAGGCGAGGCGAGACCGTCGCTTCTGCAGCTCTTCTCCCAACACAGCGGCCGTGCTCCGGGACTCACGGAAATCAAACCTCAGCCAGTGCCGGGGGAGCCCGAGCCACCATCACCACTCCGGTACGGGGATGCAGCTTCCTCCACCTGCCTTCCTGGGAGCTGGGATGGGCAGAAAAGTCTGTCTTTTGTCTCAAACTACACCAACGCAAAAAGCGGGAGAAGGACAAGCACAGCCTGGAAGCTCGCTGCTCGTGAAAAGCCGCTGGTGAACAGCCACGCTCGAGCTCCACCCTGCAACTCCTCTTCTCCCGTGGGACTGCCTGGAAAGCCTGAGCGTAACCTGGAGAAGGCGGAGAGGAGCGGATGCCTGCGGCTGTACGTACCTGCGTCGGGTGGGAAGGGGTTTGGGGTGGTCACCGTGCCCCTGCCCTGCTGGGACGGCCCGCGGGCGTGCGGGCTGCTGCCG
>NW_010527340.1:15023-15485 GCF_000687285.1 Phaethon lepturus
TCATTGCTAGAGATCCATTAAATTATAAGAAAAAGAGACAAAAAGCACAAGTCAGCTCTCTCCCTGAGGCTCGCTGCAAGATCACCAGCGCTCGGCAGATTCCTCGCCCTGCCAGGGAGGGAGCCAGCCTCGGTAAGTTTGGAGGGTGACAAGTGGGTTGTGGTGGGATGTCACCTCACCTAAAGCTGAAAGCTCGGTCCCACGTGTGGCTTCGCGCAGCCGCCCCGGGGAAGCACGCCCAGGATCAACAGGCCACAGTGACAACAGCCCCAGGCAGCACTGCAGCTCCTGTGTGCTGTGCCACCCGCGTGAAGGTAAGGGGGTGCAGGAGTGGGGCTGGCACCCAAAAACCAGTACCTGAAGCTTAAAATAATCAGGTGGGTGTAAAAATTAAAAGTAACCAACTGGATGTAAGAAAGGCGGGGGAGATGGTCTGCCCCTGGGTCAGGGCAACCCCCGGTA
>NW_010527341.1:0-226 GCF_000687285.1 Phaethon lepturus
GCTCACCGCCGAGAGCCCGCGCCGCCGCGGCTGACCCGCTTCGCCGCGCTCCCTTGTCCTCTCTGAATTATTAAAGCCTTCCGCCTGGTGCCTGCTCTCGCTTACCCGGCTTATTATGTTTGCTCAGCCTCCGTGTCGCCTCTGCTCTCCGGGAGAGCGTGCGGGGAGGCGGCGAAACAGCGCCGGGAGCGTGTCCCTGTGTTTTGGTGCGGCAGTGGACGGCTCT
>NW_010527341.1:445-699 GCF_000687285.1 Phaethon lepturus
CAATCTCTCTGCTGGACCCGGCCTTGACCTTTAAACGCTGAAGTCATCCCTCGCCGGAGCACAAACACGGCAGGGCCGGGCCCCTCCTGAGCCCTGCGTTGCTTTAGCGTTGCTCCTGCTGGGAGCAGGGAGCCTTTCCCAGCTCCAGATCCCCTCCCGCGGGCAGCGGGGCGGCTGCGGTTACCCCTCCCAGGGCCAGGGGGGGATCCCAATGGAAAGGTGGATGGACGGACCGCCGCTGCCTCCGAGTTTAT
>NW_010527341.1:782-1825 GCF_000687285.1 Phaethon lepturus
CGGGCCCGGGGGGGGATCCCAATGAAAAGGCGTATGGACGGCCCGCCGCTGCCTCGGAGTTTATTTTGGGAGCTGCTTCTTTCTTTTCACCCTTTTTTTAGCATGGTGGCTGGGAGCGAAGGACGTGCTTCCCTCAGTGCCTTGGAATCACTGGGCTAATGGACTGGCTAAAAATAAGGCAGAGAGGGAGCCTCCTCCTGCGCAGGGCGGGCTCTGTGCGTCTGCCTGCGCGCCGGGGACTGAGCTGCCTGCTCTGCCTGCTTCCCCTGCCTCCGGCCCACCCCGCCAGAGCCAGCACGGGGCGGCCCTTTCGGGATGCGCTGGTCCTCAGCGAGCAGAGAGGGGCTTTTGTGCCTCTGGAGCGGGGACGAGGAGCTGCCGTGGGCCCAGCAGTCGAGGGGCTAAGCTTTCTCTGCAGGGAGCGCAGGATTTTGGCACGGCTGGGGCAGACGGTGGAGGCACCACTCAATGCACTATAAAAGGGATCTGCTGGGAGGGGGCTGAGCTTTTTGGGCTGGGGGTGTAGCTGAGGCAGGCACAGAGCCAGGGCGGGCTGTGGATGGGGGCACCCCCCAAACTTTGCTGGCGGCGCTCTCCCTGTCTCTGGGTGGTGCCTGGCATCTCCTCCGGAGCCCAGGAATTCCCAAAGTCACTGTGAGGATCCTGGTGCGACGATCCTGATGGAAGGAGCTGCTTTCCCTGCTGCCAGCCTGGGAAACTGCTGGGCTGGCACTCCTGCATGTTTCCTAATAATTTCTTTGCTGCAGCTTTGCATTAGTGATCCTGAACGGGGCAGGGAGGTGTCTGAGACAGAAGGTGGGACTTCAGCAGCAGGTGAGACCTATTTGCTCTACTATTTACTAAAAGCTCTTTGCTTTACTGAGATGGGCATGAGACGAGGTGTGAAAGCTGCCTGAAAAACTACGTATTTCCCATCCGGGCTGATGAAACGTGGGTAAGATGCTCTTCGTGCTCCCAGGGGTTATTCCGGGACCCGGGGAAGGGTGAGCAGGCTGCCTGCCCTCAGACAAGGGGAGGCGAGG
>NW_010527342.1:0-552 GCF_000687285.1 Phaethon lepturus
CTTATCTCGGGAGAGGTGTCACAAGCCGCACGGAGCTCGACCTCCTCAGCCCGGGCGGGCTGGTGGCAGTGCGACGGCTGGGATGCCGTCGTCCCCACAAGAGCCGCCGGGAAGCCTGGGGGACGGGGCTGTAACGGATGTCGGGGGCGGAAGAGTGGGTGGGGAAGGAAAGCGTGCAGTCTGCGGGGACGCAGATCGGTTTTAAATGCCTCTTTAAGGCAACGCAGATCGCAGCTAGTTTTTTTCCCCTCTAACTATACGTGGCTGATCCCAACCCAGATGTTCCCGTTCTTCTGGGTGATCACAGGCACGTAAAGGAGGAAGGGTTGTTTTCCCCCCTCTCGCGCTGTTCCATCAGCTGTGGTTTTCTGCCCCAGCCTCGGCCGTTGGCCGGGATGAGGAGGGCAGCCCTGTCTCTGCTCGCAGGCAGACGTGACCAGGAGTTAACGCGCAGCTCCTAGCAGACACTTGGGTCATTGTCAGAAATCAGACAGGGGCCAGGGGGAGAAAACAAGGTCCTTTTCCTGAAAACATGGAGCAGAACAAAACCTG
>NW_010527342.1:588-1007 GCF_000687285.1 Phaethon lepturus
AGGGGGGTGAGGGGGGGTGGGTGGGTGTGAAGCCCCTGCTAAACCCGCAGCCACTAAACACAAAGCACCTCATGTTTGAGAAGGCAGATCTGCACTGTTTAGGGGCAACATTTTAATTGCACACTAGTTGATAACGGCATTTGCCGGCCCCTGGGGCAGGATGGGGGCATGTTCCCCCTTCTGGCTTCCTCCCTGAGCCCACAGGTGCAGTCCCTGCTGCACAATGGCACCGGTGCTGCGCCAAGGCTGGCGAGGAGGGTTGCTGGCGGGTGGGCGGCCTGCAGTGCTCTCCTGCCGTCAGTGGACACGGTTCCCCATCACCGCATGCACCGAGGCTCTGGCAGCGCCACGCTGCCGCAGGGACTGAAAGCCAGCTGGGAACAAAAGGAAGAGAGGGAGGGCTGGGATAAGCGGGGGGC
>NW_010527342.1:1031-1804 GCF_000687285.1 Phaethon lepturus
CAGCAGGAAATTTCATCCCGGAGATTAAGGGCTGAGCCAGGAGCTCGTTTGGAGCTGGAGGGGGAGCGGGAGCCGAGGGCAAACAGCACCCACCAGCACTGCCACAAAGCCCCCCGGCCGGAGCCTCACCAGGGCAATGGCAGACCATCCTCTGAGCCTGGAGGGGGCCTCACCATTCCTTTAAAGACACAGAAGATGGTACCACCAGCGCCTATGGTGCCCTTTGCCTGGGCTGCGGGAAGCGCCTTGCCCACCACAACACCGTCGCCTGCTATGCCACTCGGTGAGCACCCCTCCGGCCCCGCTTCACGCTGGACGGTCGAATACGGCATCCAGGGAGATCTGAGCAACGTGGAGGGCTGGACTTGTGCAGGCAGCCAGATGTGCAAGCTCCGCTTCGAAACATGCTCCTTCCCTCTGTGCTTACAGTCGGGAAAGAAGGATTTTATTTACCTGTTTTTTTAAATAAAACCTGAAATGTAAGGCAGCGCCTGAGAGAAGAGGCAAGGGACTTGGTGGAGTACAGCAGCTGAGAGCACGCATGCCCTGTACCCTGCGGCACAACCTGGCAGAAGCCGTTGTGCCGGCAGGGAGGTATTGAGGCAGTACCCAGCCACATACTCCGCAGAAAATACCTATTTTTAAACATAGCGACTATTTTCCATGCCTGTGCTTCGCTTTTTATGTTGGCTCACCCTGGAGGGCACAGGGGCCGGCGTGCTCCACAACCGATTTTGCTCCAATCCAGTTGTGAGCCCTGCGCTGAGGGAGAT
>NW_010527342.1:1836-2914 GCF_000687285.1 Phaethon lepturus
TACAGCTGCTGTGTGAAAACAAAAATCCCCACATAGCACACAAAATAACAACACAGGCTGTCATTGTGCGGGCTGTCACGCAGAAGAGGGGCTGTCCTCCCGTGTCCCCCCTCCCCACCAGCAACGGGACAGCAGAGCCACAGACAACTGGCAAGCGCTCCAGCAAAACATGTAGTGAAATCCTTTCAATGGGGAGCTGCCACCAGCTCTCAGGGAGCCCGCGCTGGGTTTTGCTTCCAAATCTTGCACCACACCTTGCAGGAAGAGCACCAGATTGCAAAACACCCGTCAGAGCCGAGACAGCTGATGCCAAGGAAGTTTTCACAAGGCGTGCAGAGCTCATGTCTTTTGCTAGACAGCACGCACTATCAGTTCAGCAGCGATGTGGTGTCATGTTAGCACCCAAAGTGTTCTTTCCTGAACATCAGCAATATGGATGAAGCAGGGGTCCTCCCAAACGTTCCCGCTCCCCAAGAAGCGCTCTGTTTTCTGGCCTGTTTGAAGAAGGCATGCAGCTTCGGGCAGATGGGAGCCAGCCTGCCGGCTTGATACCTGACTCACCATTTGTCGCCAAACAAGGCTCTTCACCTCTGCGGGACAGTGCTACGCCCATCCATAAAGCACTATCTTTAGTGCTTAGCAAGTCCTCGTTGAGGCACCGTAAAATTTTCAGCATTTCAACTGTTTGCTTGGCTGCCAGCTTGTAGGTTGATGGGTGAGAGCGAGCTCTCCTGGTATGAAGGTGTGTACTGTTACACTGGGAACGTCCAGAAGGCCTTCAACTGCCCGTCCTTTTTTTGGGGAACAGAAGTTACCGGAAGAAGACGCCCGGGGTGCCTGGGCCCTTACCCCTCGAGGGCACTGCCCCAGCGCGCAGTGCGGCCTCCCAGGCTAAGGGACCCCCTGTAGCACCCCCCGGCACTGTGAAGGGCGCACGAGTTTTCCCCACGCCCAGCCCGGCAGCGAACAAAGGGAAAAAATAGTAAAAAAAAGTCATGTAACAACGTAAAATTTAATACAACAATGTGAAATGCGGCAGCCGGGGGTGACGAGGGAGGACGGCCGGCGGCACCCCGCC
>NW_010527343.1:0-276 GCF_000687285.1 Phaethon lepturus
CTTTTTGGGAATGACAGGTTGGTGCCGGTTAGGGATCTATAATTCTGGACTTCTGGTTTAACCTCTATATGAACTGCTGAAAAATAGCCAGACACAATTAATATGGGCTGATGAAGCCAAGAGGGCATTCAAAGAACTGAACTTGGAGCTAATGAGGGCTCCAGCTCTGGGCCTGCCTGATATATCAAAGTCCTTCTGGCTGTTCTCGTATGAAAGGCAAGGAGTGGCTTTGGGAATTCTAGCCCAGAGGCTGGGTCCTCATAAGCAAGCAGTAGT
>NW_010527343.1:1094-1351 GCF_000687285.1 Phaethon lepturus
TCCTGAAAAAGCTTTGCCACTACCAGACTTGGTTGACTATGATGAGAAGGATCTTAGATTAATTAGAGATTTGGAAGCAGAAGTTAAATCATCAGGTTGGGCAAAATTAAAAGATAACAGAGTAATAGTTCCTTTTATAATATTATGGAAACTGGTAAAAGCAGAACACGACAAGACTCATTGGGGAACTGAAGCCTTGTATAATTCCCTTATAAAGAAAATTGTAGCCAGAAATTTGCTTTAAACTGTAAAAACCA
>NW_010527344.1:0-2296 GCF_000687285.1 Phaethon lepturus
TGTTCGTTCAATCAGTCTAAGAAACATTATTTATAGATACACAAATACATATTCATCATCCTCTATACAATGATTGGTTAAAAAATTCTTCGTCTAACATGTAAATGACTACACATGCTCGCTATAACTTTCTAAGAATTTACTTCCTTGATCTTTTGGGTCGGAGGGTTTCTTGAGTGGGTGGTCTCTGAGTTGGTGGTCGTGATCTCCCCCTGCCGGAATTACCTTTTCTCTAAGTTCACTTAAACTTCGCAATACCAAATGGTCCTTCATGGACCATTAACACAAACACACAATTATTCATTTCAAAGTCTTTGTTTCAAGACAGAAAAATTGCCTTCACTATGTTATACTACACCATTCAGACTAGTTACACTGTTCTCTATTTGGTATCAAAGAACGAGACATATTACTCTTAATTCTGATCTTATGCAATTACGATGTTACATACTGATTAGCTCCTTGATGTTTAAATCAAGATGGAAAGGGTGTATCAAAGAACGAGACATATTACTCTTAATTCTGATCTTATGCAATTACGATGTTACATACTGATTAGCTCCTTGATGTTTAAATCAAGATGGAAAGGGTTGGGTGGACTTCTGAGCAGCATTGCTGGTGCATAACATTCTTATGGTTACATCTATATAACCTTATTATGATTCCCATCACCTCAGTTACAATGCCCAGTACATAAACTGGAGTTAGCGGGGGGGCAGGAATCGCTGCTCGAGGTCAGGCTATTGATGGCTGGGTGGTGAGCAATTGCTGTATTGGGCATCACTTGTTCTTGTACATTCCTTTGTCGGTATTATTATTGTTGTTATCATTGTTGTTTCCTTCTCTCTTGCTGTCCTATTAAACTGTTTTTATCTCAGCTCACGAGTTTTTCCCAATTCTCTCCCCCGTCCCACTGGGGGAGGGGGGAGTGAGCGAGCGGTTGTGTCATGCTTAACTGCTGACTGGCGCTAAACCATGACAGCCTGGAGGCAGCCAGGCAGGATGCATGAACTGACTGTCAAACAAATGGAGGGAGGGATGTGTGTCACTAAGTTCTAGCTTCTTAAGGATGGAAGGGTTAATGCAATTGTACTCCATGTGCTGGTCTGCAGATTGGGGCCCCCTCTCATTTCAACTTTTAAGCCCTTGAAGTTTTAGCTAGGAGAGAAATAAATCTTAAAGTTACTAAGCTCCTGCATGTTTTGTGAAGAATCTACATGGAGGAAAGGTGTCCTCTAAGTTGGTACCAATATTCAGAAGTCTTATCACCTCTGTTTCCTCCTGCTGATGGACAGGTCATAGTAAGTGCAGAATTCCTGTAAGACAATGAAAGGCGCACACACACAAATAGACTCTGCCTTGAATCATGAAATCATAGGAAATCAGTCCTGGTTCTTCAGTTCACAGAAAATCTTACTTTGGATAGTTCAGATGAAAAGGAAGAGGAGACACAGGAACAGAGGAAAATAGAAGAGAGAAGGAAGGAATGTATAACCTCACCAGAAAATAATCCAAGAGAGAGCAACATTTTGGATGTCAGAGAAGGAAAAATGTTTTTCCTTAGAACAGACTGAGAGCTCTGTGCTTTTCCTGCTTGTTCTCAGCTTGTGCAGAGATACGTTCACCTTTTTGTAATGAGACCAGTTCTCCATGGCCTTGCGTTACAAAGGATAATGATGCTTGCCTTTACCAAAAAGCATTGCAAGTCAACTAGATGCATGTCTGGGACAAGGAGGTAGATAACATCTCTCCTATCTGTCTAGTTCCCGCTACATCCTTATCTACATCGCTGGTACTGCTGCCTTGAAATGTCATAGCCCCTTCTCAGTCCAATCTTTTCTTAAGATCCCATGAAGACTGACATCTCTGAGATTATCTGCATGGAGTGATGCAAGGTATAGCTGTTTGGGAGGCAGCCATTTGTTTTTAAACAATGCTCTACCCTTAGGTTTTTCTCAAATGTTTGTTATTATATCCATGGGACCTCTCTATTGCACCGCCACCCCATTAACTGTTGCACTCAGCTCTTCCCAAAATGAGATCCCAGCTCTGTAAGCCAAAGACTACTTATTGCCTTTTTGCGCATAGAATCATAGAATCATAGAATCATTGAATCATACAATAGTTTGGGTTGGAAGGGACCTTTTAAGGTCATCTAGTCCAACCCCTCTGCAGTGAGCAGGGACATCTTCAACTAGATCAGGTTGCTCAGAGCCCCATCCAACCTGACCTGGAATGTTTCCAGGGATGGGGGGATCTACTACATCTCTGGGCAACCTGTTCCAATGTTTTACCA
>NW_010527345.1:0-1492 GCF_000687285.1 Phaethon lepturus
TAGACCAGCAATTCAGTCGTTTTTAATTTACTAATAACAGGTCTAAACGAAGGAGGCACTTGCTTCCAGTGGGCTAGTGCTCCCTTGGGCTTCCCCTGAGAAAACTCCGGCTGTTGCTGAATTCTGTGACTTCTCTAGCCCCTGCTAGGCTGACGCTGGAGGGGGATGGAGAGGGGTGTCTTTTCTCATTAGCTGGGAATGGCCTTTGTGCCCTCTGGGCTTGGGGCTGCACCGGAGCCTTCTCGGAGCAGCACGGACTTGGGAAGGGTGTTAGCAGGCTCCCAAAAGAGTGCTGCCTTGTTGGGGCGTCTTTTCTTCTTGAGAAAGCGGGTGTGGAGACGTCCCCTTTGCCATGGCGTGGTGGTCCTGTAGGCATGCATCACCCTGAGCGTCTGAGCTCTCCCTGGGGCTCTTGGTGGGGCTGTAGCCTGGCACAGCCCTTGGGTGCTGGGGCAGGCGCAGGGAGCCTGCGGAGCAAGGCGGGAGGGTGCTGGTTGTTTCAGGGGAAGCTGGCGGAGGGAGCAGTCCTGGGAAGCAAGAGGGAGCATCTCTCCTGCTCTCCCTGGCCCCCTCTCGTGCTGGGTTGGCATCACCTGGGAGGGGGAAGCAGCACTCGCGGCACCGGGGCTGGCGTCCGGCTGTGCCCGGACCTTCCCCCAAAGCAGCGGGTGCTGGGGGAGGGAAGGGCACTTCCCTGGGGTCTCCAGCTCTGCCACTGCCGGCCTTTCCCCGCAGAAAGCTGCGCTGGCACAGTTTCCAGAACTCGCACCGGCCCAGCCTGAACTCTGCCTCCCTGGAGATCAACCGCCAGTCCTCTGCCCAGCTCAACCTGCTCCAGAAATGCTCCCTGCTCCGTCTCACCGCCATCATGGAGAAGTACTCTGTGCCGCACAAGCAAGCCTGGACGTGGTGAGCCGGTGGGGAGGGGGACCGGGACGGTGTCCCCGGGCTGCAGCTCTGCGCCGTGCCAGGTGCTGCCTCCCAGCCCGGCTGCGCAGCCTGGGGCGGCTTCGGTGTGCGAAGATGATGGAGAGGGAGGGGGAAGAGCTGAAACAAAAGCGCTCTCTGCTCTGCATGGCTGTGGGCATCCTTGCAAGCACGAGCTGGGGGCTGACGCCTGAGCGCCCGGCACCGTCTGCATCCGGGGGGCTGCAGGCATTTATGGGGCACTAAAAATGCCGCAGTGACGTAAGAGAGCAGGACAGTGGTTTCCTTCTGTAGCCAAGTATTAAAGCATTTTGGCTTAATAAAAGGTGCTGCAGCTCCTGCCCGAAAGCTGCCTCGCCTATTTTCAGAAAAGAGCAGAAGCGCGTGTATGTGTGTTACCTGGGGTCCTGCGCCCCGCTGCGAGGTGGTGCTGAGGGAGCCGTTTGTTGCACTGACGTCCGTCTGTCCCACCCCGCAGGACTGTGCCCAAGTTCATGAAGCGGAGTAAAGGCCCCGACTACAGGGACAAGATGGTTTTCGGGGTGCCGCCCATCATCAACGTGCA
>NW_010527345.1:2320-2589 GCF_000687285.1 Phaethon lepturus
AGCGACATCGCCTCCGCGGAGGAGAACCAGATGACCGCTGGGAACCTGGCCGTGTGCCTGGCCCCCTCCATCTTCCACCTCAATGTGTCCAAGAAGGAAAGCACCTCACCGAGGTAAGGGTTGGACTAGCTCTGGCCTCCCCAGCCTTCCTGCAGCCCCCCTCGCCCCTTCCACTGAACTGGGGCAAGCCATGGCGGGGACGCCTGCGCTCTCACCCCGCCCCCCGTTGCTCTGCTTTGCGGTTGGGGGGGCCCCCGCTCCCGACAGCC
>NW_010527345.1:2915-3116 GCF_000687285.1 Phaethon lepturus
GATACATAAGAGGGGCACCATGGGGAAGCCTGACCAGAAGGACCTCAACGAGAACATGGCTGCGACGCAGGGGCTCTCCCACATGATCACCGACTGCAAGAAGCTCTTCCAGGTGGGTGGCTGCAGCATGTCCAGCCCAGCGTCACCCCCCGCGGGTGCCACCAGCGGCAGGGGCGGGCCCCCCCGGGGGGGGGTGGGCCC
>NW_010527345.1:3293-4422 GCF_000687285.1 Phaethon lepturus
GGACATATGTCCAGGGAGGCTCTGTCCTTCCTCCCTCCTCCTTGGTGGGATGAGGAGTTACGCTTTTCTAGCTGCCCAGGACCACTCACCAAGTCCGCGTAGGATCTCTCTGGCTTGCTGAAGACCTGTATGCTTTTGGCTTGCAGGTTTCCCACGACATCTTGCTGCAGCTGAGCAGCTCCTATATGGCAGCAGATGCTTACCCCCATCCTCTGACAGACTTCGTGTGTGAGGGGGAAAGCAAGGATTTACACTCCTACTTTGAGCAGAGTGTCCAGAACCTGCTCAAAGAGTCATCGGAGAAATTCAAAGGGTGGCTGAGCACCCCGGGGCCCCTGAACACGGAGCTCTCCTGCAAAAAGGTAAATGCCACTGTGTGGAGAGGGGCTTGGGGTCACGCGGGGAAACGTGTACGGGCTGACAGCTGGGAGCCATGGGCCCTGCGGGCACCTGCTGACCTGCTAGCAACCCCGTGGTGCTTCTTACGTGAGGAGGGATCAGCAACCCCATCCCGGGCCAGAGGCAGGGGCTGAGAGATGGACAACTCTGGGATGGAGGGTGCTCCGTGCCCAGCAGTCCCAGCAGAGAGCCCACCGCATTGTTGTTAGCAGAGGAGCTAGGTGCCTGTGTCCAGCGCCTCTCCAGCACCCAGAGCAGCTCTTTTCCCACCCCACCCCACCACTCACTAGCCAGCGGATATGACTGTGCTGCTCCATGGCAGTGGGAGCCATCGGTAAAGCCGCTTGGGGGTTAGCACTGGGGGGGTCCTGTGGGACAGCCTGCCTGACCCTTACCTCGGCCCGTCAGGTTGGGGACGGGCACCCTCTGCGCTTGTGGAAGGTCTCCACGGATGTCGAGGCCCCTCCTGCCACAGTGCTGCACCGGGTGCTTCGGGAGCGTCACCTCTGGGACGAGGACCTGCTGCAGAGCAAAGTGGTGGAAGCCCTGGACAAAAACATGGAGGTCTACCACTACGTCACGGACAGCATGGCCCCCCACCCACGCAGGGACTGTGTGGTGCTCCGGTGAGGGCAAGGAAAGACCCACGCGGGAGGGTTTGGTCTCGGGTTGGCGGATCTCATCCGGCCCCAGCCCTTGGACTGTACAGGGTGCCCCATGTCCTGCTCCC
>NW_010527346.1:0-9630 GCF_000687285.1 Phaethon lepturus
AAAACCTTGCCACGCAAACCCAATACACACGTCTTCTGTGTTAGGTTCACCAAACAGGAATCCAGCTGATGCACGCCAAAATGTGACATGAACCAAAGCCCAATCAGTGAGGACAAACAGGAAATCCACTTTGAAAGTGCAGCCTTGATTAAACAATTTCCCTAACCAAGACAAGCTTCAATCTGTGGGGCAGTTCTTCTTTTAAACTCCTGGATTTTCAGAGCTGGACAGTATATTTTCTGCAGTCAATATGTCAATGTGAGGAGTTCCCATTCCCCTCTTCCCTCCCAGCCACTGCCTGCTCCCTCAGTTTTGCTGACATACTTGTTTATCAACTGTGAACTTGATCTGGCCACTGAAGGGTGATAGGAGAGCAGACCAAAATGGCCAGAGTGAGTGCAGGGACAGTCATCACGCCATCATCACAAGTGAGGAAAAAGTTGTGGATCTTCGGTCTCCGGGGAAGTGGTGGACCCTGCCGACAACCATCTGTCTGAGCCGTAGGACGGGCAATCATCCCTTGATTCTTTCACAGGTGTTTTCAGCTACCCCTCAAAGTAAGTAGATTGCTTAAAGATGGAGTAGGGTGAGGGAGAGCACCCGAAGGAACTGCATTTGTTGGGTAGACAAGAGAGGAAGAGCAGTGTGGGTGATGAGGAGAAATCTACAGGGGTATAGGCAAGATGGTGAAGCCTTGGTAAGGATTTTAGTTTTAAGTCCAGAAAAATGGATGACAGAAAGGAAAGATATATAATTGAGGCTGCTTGGAAGCAGTCTTTAGCCCTGATGCTGACCTTCTGATATTTCTTCCATTTTCCCCACATAGTTGTTTGTATGGTCATTTGAGCCAGAACAGAGAACAACTTTTTTCCCTCCTAAGTCACTTTTCCATCAGGTCCATGTCCTGGTCTGCTTCTCTGTGTGACCACACAAGTGACCAACGGAGGATGAGGTTTAGGAGAAACAGCAGGGGACTGTTCCAAGTCATCATGGCCACTTGAAAAGCTCTGTGCAAGCATTGTGTAGCCAAAGATGAGTGAAATGCAAGCCAGACTGACTGAGACAAATGACGGTAAGGTTATTCATCACTGCGGTTTGGGAAGCACTTAGCATGATTTAAAATTGGAGAAATGTCCAAATATAGAGACCTGTCTTGATCCCACTGGACACAAATTCCTTTAAAGTCAGGATGCAATTTGTTTTACCTGTCTTCAGTCATCTGAAAGTTAAATGTCTAAGTCAGTCACTCCAGGCTCTCTTTGTATTCAGTCAGGAGAAATAGATATTTCCAGAGGGTGATTGATCCCTCCTTAAGGTCTGACACAGGTTGTATAATTTGCTTTCTGAAGGTGCCAGTTTCTTCCAGTTGACTGAAAAAAAGCAGCAGGATGACTAACTCAGGCTTAGATGTGTAATTTTTAGACGTGTAAAGGTAGGTGAGATGAATCCTGTCCTAGGGAACCTCATCATTTAGGTAGCACTGCAGAGCCACATGGTCAAAGTTGTATTTCACTTACATGGCCGGAGCACTAAGTGGCCTGTACATAAATAAGACCTCGTGGGTCAATGACAAAACTCCATTACTCTGGAGGAGTAGGAGTCAGTCAATAATGAGAAACTACACTTGCTGACTGAGATGACCTAATAATTCTTACTGTGAACTTCTGATTTGTGATATATATATATATATATATTTTTACTGGCACCTTTATCTTAAATCAGAGGAAGGGTTGGACTTTGTGTGAGTCATCTCAGTGCCTCACCAAACATAGTAATGATTTGCATTTTTAAAAACTTGGAATGGGCATTATAATTTAATCATACAATAGAAATCATTGTAATCAGGTAGATACTTTATAAAGCTTTTTTGTGTGTGTGTGAATTTCCTTGTTTACACAGTTGTGGCATTTCAGCCTATAAA
The DNA here is from genome assembly GCF_000687285.1 of Phaethon lepturus. Lineage (NCBI taxonomy): Eukaryota > Metazoa > Chordata > Aves > Phaethontiformes > Phaethontidae > Phaethon > Phaethon lepturus. The sequence goes on from NW_010527346.1 coordinate 1,922, forward strand.
CAACAGTTCTGTTCAGTTGTAAATATTTTATTACATGCCATTCATTTCTGTAATGCATAAATGCTTTTGTCATACTTCCAGTCAGGGCCTGTCATGATGAGAACAAGAGTGCAGTTCATTTTTTTCACCTGAAACTGAGTAGGGTTTTCCCAGTTTCACTAACAAGCTACAAGCCTCTCAAATCCAGGCACTATATAAAATATCCTTGATTTCACTACTGGCTTCACTGATGTCTGGGTTAATAAACATCACCATTTGCTATACCAAGAAATGTCTCATTTTGAATCTTTCTGCTCCTAAGACACTCACTCCACATCCCAGCAATGTGCTGATGCAACCTCACCTTCTGTGACACGAGGTGCCCCATTACGTCAGGTCCATGGTAATGCAGTTGGTGTCCTAAGAAGAAAAAAGGCATGAACATACCCAAACAGTGCACAAAACACTTCTTACTCTAGCTGTTTAGCTAAGTATTAAAAAAAAAAAAAGATAAAACAATTTGTGGCTCATATTTAAACAACAGATATTTTATGTGCAGTTCCCTTACATATGCAAACATTCCCTTATGAATGCAAACGTGTAGAACTGCGCTGTATCACATCCACTGTAACCAACATTTGGGTACCAGCTTCCTAAGTGAAAGAAGTGCCGTGGAACTATTATTTTACACAGAGGAGTCAAAAAAATTACCAAGAGAGTTACCCAGGTAGCTGGCACACTGTGCGGGGCTCACCAGGAGCTGTAGTAGGTACTACTATCTGTAGAGAAAAAATAAAAAGGAACAAATTTGGGTTAAAATTTCAGTGGCCATCTCCAGGGCATTTTCCCCTCCTGTGTTTTGTTTAAAAGCTACAAAAGCCACCCTTGACTCAGGAAATAGTATTACTGTTTACATGTGATGAGTTTTTGTCTTTTGACAGTCTTTTGCTTTAATCAGGGTTTGACTCTATCATAACAAATGGCATTTGTGTTCTTCTGAGCAAAGAGCTAGACAAGATATAATTAGAAATACTTTAGTTGACCTTTCATAAACCATGATCCCCAACAAAATTGTTTGGAATCACATTAAAAAATGGTCTTACATCTTTTGTGGGTACAGACAAGATTACAGGATACTTTTATTTTAGAATAATTACACAGTGACCTTCAGCGTTATTTGCAAAGGTCATATTCTTTTCACATATCCTTGATTTCCTTTCAGTTTTCCCTTTTGTCCCACCAGACATAAATTTAGCAAAGGAAGAAGAAAGAGAGAGTATTTTTTCTGTGGTTGAAAACTGAAGAAGATAGTTCAAAGTCCCCATAGGCACTCAGAGGGCTGTGGGCTATGATAGGCTATTTTCTACCATTTAGCTCCTGTATTATCACTACTCCTTTTTCTTCATTATTCTCCACTTATCACATGCAGCATCACTACAGAGCCCAAATAGAGAGTTGTAATTACCCAGCTGCCACCTGATAGTACCCCTTCTATCATCTTTATCTCACAAGGCCTTGCTGTTTCATCATTGGATAAAACTTGCCCATGGCAATGCCTGTGATAGTACATCTGAGAGATACATTTAAAGTTTACTCATTTATCGCAGAAAAACGCTGAACCCATGCAATTATTAGATACACTTGCCAATTTATTTGTTCAGTAAGGCTACTTTAACTCCTTTTTCTATCAGCTATTTGTTCTGTTCTTCTTGAAAACACTGAGGTCACCGTTGGGCACCGAGATGAAATAGAAAATTTCTAAGCCATCCAGGCAGAAGGCAGTCCAGAGACTCATTGATAAAACCAGACCTATACTTTCCCTGCCTATGTAATGTGAAAGACCTGCGTTTTGTGCATATTTTTTTCTTATACCACCCCATGAGGCTAACTTGTGGGTCACACGGCTTGAGCATCCCATGCTCCCAAAGTAGATTTCATGCACTGTGCCACAACTGTCAGGTCCAATCCAGAAATACCACATTTGGGAAATAAGTAATCTGCTGACAAGCGTAAAAACCGAGCGTAAAAATGTGAGGACATAATATTAAACGTATCCAGATGCAATTGCTCTGTGAGTAGTCAGCATCTGCTCTGGCCTGCAATTCTGAGTCTGATCTTTTAAACTAGTATTTTGCTTTAGGATCCATGCAAGCTTCCTGTCCTTCAAAAAAAGAAATAAAATATAGGAAATGGGAAAACAGAAAGTAAATGAGAGTTAAAAATATTTTTTTTTTCCCCTAAAATTTTCAAATCGCATTCACAGTATAGCAACAGTAGCAGCAACACTTCCAGCTGAACCCCACGCCAGCGCGCATTGTGGGGAGCCCCATGGAGCTCCCAGTTAGTGTGGGAGATTCTCGCACATACTACCTGGGCTGTGGGGCAGGAAGCCTGAATGTGGGCTGTGCCACTGACCTACGCTGCAACCGTGGGCCAGTGACTCAGAGCAGCATTTGCTGTAGGTGCTTCCAGTGAGGCATGGGGAACAAAATCAGCGCAGGCGCAGCAAACAGCACCGGCGTCCCAGCCCCAAGATGTCTCGGAAACGCCTCAGGAATTTGCTGGGGACCCGTCGGCCTCAGCAGCTCGGCTCAGGGGCGGTGCCGTCTCCATGCAGGAGGGTCTGTGCATCTCTCTGCTTGCGTCCCCACTGTCCCCAGGACTGGAAGGGCAAGGCAGGTGAGCCCGGCTGGCTGCTGGCTCCGTGCGTACCCAGCTACCATCGGTTGGCCTCTTCTGGCATAGAGGAAGAGCTTCTCTCTTGAATCCCAGCTGGCTCGAGCCGCAGCAGAGCACCGCTACGTAAGAGTTAATAAGCTTGGCTAGATCTGAGCTGGCTCTGCATCCCGACATCCATGGTTTATCAGCCACCTGGATAAACCACCCACGGGTAATTAGCTGACTGTGCAATACACAGGGGGAACGGGGAACCTGTGAATGGGAGTCAGAGAAGCCAGAAAATTGAAAAGAGCGTTGCCAGAGTTAGTCAGTGCTAAGTTTTGGGGAGGAAGGTATGGCAGAGCCGCCGCTCTGCCAGGGCACTTCTTCCTGGCCAGAGAGACACACCTGCCTCCCCATGGGCTTCTGCTGTGGGACATCACTTCTGAAGCTGGGGCCTCCTTCCAGGATAATCCTCTCTGGAAGCAAAGCCGGTAGAAATTTCCCTCCTCTGTCTCCTGTTGCTGCCACCAATGGCCCTGTGCTTAGGATGACCTCTGGGGGGTGAAAGTCCTGCCATCAGACTGTCACCACAGGTGATTTGGGGAAGTCTGAAAGTAATCAACTCAACCACTGAATTTTTGTTTAATAAATCTGTATTTAAACATCTATGCCCCGACCTGTGTGCATCTCAGTTTCTCATTTGTAAATAGAAAAATCGAAAAACTTCCTTGTTCTGGGGTAAATTGCTTTGAGACCTGCTCTCGTTACCAGGATCACTTAGGCTAACCGCACCGCTCTGGCACTGCAGAGTGAAAGGGGTTCTTGAAGACATTCTGGAGGAGATGGTTGCCTGAGATGCCCTCTGTGAGATAAACACCAGGATCCCACTGGGTCTTCTATTCGCCTTCCAAACATTACACACGTACCACACCCTTCAGAGAAATTCAGGTAGCTTGAAACCTAGGGTGTTCACCAATGCGCGAGAAGCCTGAAAAGGTTTCTCAAAGCTCCCACCCACTTGAAAAAAGAGAATGCCAGATAATTAATGGAAACTGGCATTGAATATGGGCTCCACAAAGTGTGTTAGAGTTTTTATCTCTCCTCCCCACCCCCAAATAGCTCTGAACAGAGTTTGTCTGCATCCTGACACAAAATGACATAGTGTGTCATGAATTTTTAACTAATATTTTATTGAGTTTGCATGCGTTTCATAAATTTTTATTACTTCTTAGCACTCTGCATTTTAGTACAGAGATTATTATAGCAGTTACTAAAAAACCCAAAAACCCCAAACCTATTGGTCTTTTAAAACCAGTACTTTTAATTAAGCAGTCAATGCGTGGTTGAAATTGTGTGCCATGCAGTGAATAGTTGGCTTGCATGACTGTGTAAATGCTGACAGAGAAACTGAGCAGCTCACCAGCCCTAAAAGCCCTTTATTGCAGGTACAGCAGTCATTTCACCATATAGCATAGTTAATATTCAGGAAATAAAATTATTAATATTATTTAAATATTTGGCTCCATTTAAGCAATTTTAACTTTGAAACAGAGCCGAACCAGATGCTGGCTTTCTTCAGTGAGCCAAAACAAGCATATGGCCTTCCAGATCTGGCTGCTCCCCCATCTAACACCACATATTTTTCTTTTCGAGGAAGGCAAACCCAAGAGGTAGCATGTTCATCCTCCTTCTCCCCCAAGGCAAAGCTCTTCAGGACCTCAGCAGCAGGACTCTTGCCTTTCCCTGCCTTCTGAGTACTACAAAATACCCCAAGAAATTTGTAGGTCAGTATTGCATGCTTATGAGGGTGAGCTAATCACAAGGAGCAGACTGATACTTTCTCTCACTTCTTCCTGTGCACAGAGAGCAGGGTGGTGTTTTTCCAGATGGAAGGAGGTCTGGCTTGATCTGTCCTTGCCAAGGATGGTTTTGGCTATGTGGGATCAGAAAAGCTGCGTGGAAACAGAGGAGCTGGTTTGTGCCCCCTCTCCAGATCCACAGAGGAGCGGGGAAGGGAGCATCACTTTCTGACTCCCCGAGACGTGCTCTGTGGCTGGGCTTGTATTTCCGTGGCCCACCCCTTGCAAAATTAACCCCAAAAGGTCTCCGCTTCCAGCTGCAGAGCCCTGTGAACTGTTTCAAAGACAGTTTCTCATCCCCATTTAGAGAGAGGAGAGGTTCTGCCGTTTGCCCTTTCCCAGCTCAAAGGAACCTTACCAAAGAAGGTTTTGGGGAAAAGACTGTAGAAACTGTGAAGATTCACAACAGTACACCATGAATCACAGTGAATTGAGAGGAAGTCACGAATGCGCTGGTTCCATTCCTACCCAGCTCCATGTACGCCAGGTTCGGTCTTTCTAGAGTCCAAGGACAGGGCCCAGTGCCCAGGGCACCGACGCCGCTGCGTGCTTTGTGCCATGGGCACGCGTCTCACAAGCTTCGCTTTTGACTCCGGCGAAATAAATCTTGCTCTTATCTAGATAATCAGGGCTTTTTTGAGGTCTTGGGGGAAGGGGCAAGGGATGCCTCTGTTGTTTGCATCGCTTTTATCTAAAGGTCCACTCAATAGAGAAGGGATTGAGCCCTTGGTTCAGAAAGGCACATGCTTGAGCAAAGCCTTGTTCAACAAAACGCTTACATACATGCTGAAAGCTAAGCACAAGCCTAGTACTCTGTTCACTTCTGGTCCTGATATAGGGGACATCCATTTGGATGCACCAAGGTGTAAGGTCGTAAAATGACTGAATTGCATAAGATATGTTCAACCTGGGTCAAGTCCAGAGAGAAGACAGATCAACAGCTGAAGTTTAGTATGTCTTGTTTGGCATTATTTCTAAACAGGAGAGGAAATCCAGACTGCCTGAAGGTTGCTCCAGAAAGAATAAATCAGTCTCTCCATCTGTGTAATATTCCTTGCATTTCTGAACTCATCACAGAAAGTGCTTTTTATATATTCACACATGCATGAGTGTATGTACGGCTATATATATAAGTTCCCTGAAATACCTTTCCTTGTTTCGTAGCCAAAGTCAAGTAGTTTTCAACCCAGTTATTTATAGCAGATTAACTTAATAATTTTTATTATGAAGTTTTGGAATGAGAAATACAGGTTTAACATCATATACAGATCTAGGTCTTTATAAATGTGTCATATAAATCCTCAGCTTAATTTTGCCAAAGCACCACATTTTCCGGGCAGAAACATGGGCAACCAAGGCCCAGGTGAGAGGAGGATTCTACAACATTAGTTACCCTACACTGCAGTGGCAGCTCAGCCTTGATGATGAGTAGTTAAAATTTTTGTTCCGAAATACATAAAAATGGGACAATAGTTGCTTCTTCTTTCATAGCAGTGAAAAGTTATTGTTATTATTACCAGAATGTCCTAAGAGTGCAGCGCTGAGGAGAATCAAGTGTGTGCTCTGGAAGAAGAGAGTTGTGACCAATAATATTACAGAGTTTATAAAGGAGGAGATGAGATATTTTTAGAATATCTATTACCTGTCTCTCTCTTCAAAATCACATGGCAAATAACAATTTTAGTATTTGCTGTTACTGGGAGTATCCAGAGTGATCCACCACAGCACCAAGCCTTGTACAATCGCAGAGAGAGACGTAATCAGTGCCCTATGGCATATATATCCTAAACAGAAAAACAAAGGAGCAACATGAGTAGAGGGCACAGAAAGAACTACAGAGAGGCCGTGTAACGCTGAGGCTAAATCAACAGTGAAGATCTGTCACCCAGGCAGGAATGGATCCCCCACATCTTCTGAGCCTCGGACCAGCACCTTAAAAAAAAGCCTTTCTTGGTTTGTTTCCTGGTCCCTCCTAGACCTTCTGCTCATGACTGCTGTACTGATCCAGCTGAAAACAATCTAGGTGCCATAGCTGAATTTCCCCAGCCACACAGGAAAATGGTATGGCAGCATATGGGGTTGATGTCCTCCTGTCCATCCCTTTCCCAGAAGAAAGGATCTCTCAGGCCAATAGAAACAGCCATCAGCAACGTGTCTACGATCAAAATAATGGTGGCACTGGCATAACACTGGCCTTTGCCATGTCTTCATGGTGATTGCTTCATGTCTGGCTGAAATGGAGCCTGTGGTGGATCAAAAAGGTGCTCGTCCCAGCAGGACCATTGCTCTTTTCTAGAGCAGGACATTGGGCTGTACCTTGCTAGGGCTAGGAGGAAAAGGTTCACGTTACACTAAGGAGGGCCTGGATGGCCAAAGGAAAGTCTTTAAAACTATATATTAAAAGGGGTCATGTTCTCCACTGTGGACTGGAGCCTGAGGCTAGCTAAGCAGCCTGGCCAGAAACCAGCTCCTCAGAAGCGAACACAGACACCACCTACACCTGTGAAAGAGCAGGCGAGGAAACTTCCCCTGAAATGAGCTAATGAAAACACAGCAGAAGGTTAGTCTCACATCTTCCATGGGAGATAAACATTGTTTAAGGAGATACCTCACAGCTCCTGGATCTATCAAGGTTAGCTACAGAAATATCCTTTCATTAATATTTTACCTGGAATTAGAAATTACAAGAACTTTATGGATGCCAGCCATTCAGGTAGGTATTTTTTTTGGAACTTTGTAAATGTTGGCTTCAGGCACCGGTAAGGTTTCAAGCTAGTTAGACATTCCAGTGTATTTACTGGTCCCTGTTGATAATCCTAAATCAGTGTGTCATATTTAATTCCGGTATAAAAGCCTTTTTTTTTTTTCTCAACAGGCTCTGTTCTTATTTGTTTCTGCAACATCACGTGAATCACTCTGTTTTATGACTTATTTCTGTTAATTATCATGTTAGCAAGGCTAACCTTTCCACAAATCCTGGGTTCATCTATAGTGGCCAAGGTATTTATAATGCAGGCTCTCCAGTACAGTAGTTGATTTTAATGCTAAATTACACATTTTTGTAAGCAGCTTTCCCCTCAGCTCCCACCCACTTTCAGGAGTGTTGGATGAATACCATTCAGTTCTGCTTTCAGACAATAAAGCCTGGTCTTACAGGCTCTGCCTTCACTACAATTTTAGCTGTGTCAGTCAGAATCAAATATTAGGGAA
>NW_010527346.1:9661-39420 GCF_000687285.1 Phaethon lepturus
ATGTTAGCCAGGACCAATCCCATTAACTGCAATACTTCTTCCTTGTTGTAAGCTGAGCTGCAAACTAAGTGGAGCTATAAATGAATCTCACCCTTGCCTGTTTAGAAAACATTGATTTTTTTTAAACTCAGTTTATCCGTATATGCACTAACCAGGGGCTATAATTTTCCAGAGAGAACTGTTTTCACTAACACTGTTACCCCTCTAAAGCAGATAGTGGCGGATGCATTTTTCCTTTTTTTCTCTGCTGGACAGACCCTTACGACAGATCAGATTTTAAACTCATGAAACTGTACAGTCTCAGGTCCTTTCCTCAATCTTGCACCCCTCTAGCAGTTCAAAGGGCAACTTTTCAAGGGTTTCACTCGCCTCGCCCCTCAGCCTCAGCAGAAGTTTGCAAAATCATTTTAAAAGCGTTGTTCTTCACAACAGATCTAAAGATGCCCAATACTTCAGTAATCTGGTAAATGGCAAATAAAACTCTCGGGCATACTCCCTTGATACTTCCACTACTTTGAAAGACAAAGGCAAATTGACTGCCAGATGAGAGTTCTCCAGTACATAAATCCTTGTCTGCAAAGCCACAGAAACTTTGCACAATGCCTTTATCTTTCCTCTCTTTGACTGTGGTGATATAATGGGGACACTGTGTTCAAACAGCTATTTGCTGGAAAAACTGCAAACACTCCAAAAATTAAACCTAGCACAATTGCATTCAGGCTAATGAAAGCTGGGAACGTTACAGAGGTGACGCTCTCCATCTTCGCGATGAGGGTGCATTATGGGACCTGTCATTCCCCGGCACTCCTGGCTGCCAATCTACTGTAGGGAGCAGCGCTAACAATACCCAGCGCCTTCCCGACCGCGGGGTTCGTGTCGAAAGGGCAGCGGGCTGACGAACGGGGAGGGCCAGCCGTGGGGGGCAGAGAGCGAAAACACACGATGCCACTTGAGCGGGGCTAACGTCTCGAGCCTCTCTGTCTTGGGGCGTTGATAACTGCTTTAACCCATGTCCTCAGGCAGGAGGGTCGACACGCCGACTCCGGGAGCCCTTGCTAAAAGATAAACAACGGGAACTGGTGCTTTTGTCTGTATTGTCAACTATACTTGCAACGAACTCTTATACAAATAACCTTAATTACCTGCTTCGCCCACCTCCGAGATGGGCCAGAGGCACAGATTCTCAGAGTTCAAAATACTTTTTCTGAGAAATGTATAAGCACAAGAATACCGTTTTCTCCAGCGTTTATGTGAGACTCAGTAAAAGCAAAGCTACCTGCGACCAACACGCCGAAGAAGTGTTATTATTCGCAGATATTTCAAGGGAAATCGGTATCTACCCAGAACGCGCTTACTTGCTCAACCCTTGGCTCTTACAGCTGAAGGCGTCCAGTGTCAGGTGCCGGAGCTCAAGAGGGCATCGACGACAGCGCGGTGTTCGGCCCGTCATTCATCTCCCCAGGACCCCCCTCTGCAGCGGGCCGCAGGGGAGCGGAGCTGATGGCGAGCGCTCGCAGGTGAGGCAGCTGGAAGTCTGGGGCAAATGAAATTAAGCAGCGCTCTGACAAGGCTGGGCTGAAACAGGATTCAGCTCGGGGCTAAGGTGATGTGGCACGAGCTCATTAGAGCCACCCTCAGGGGTAAGTGGGGAGACCTCTCAACTGGGGGGGACACCACGCCTGTCTCAGTGGTCAGGGGAGGTAGGAAGACTTTCATGGACCTTAAGGTGCTTTGAAACTGGCCCTGCATGAGTTACCAAGTTTTATATCTTCAAAAACTCTTCAGAACTGTTTTAGGAAATGATGCTGGCACGTAACTACTGAAGTCGTGTGGGAAGACTGCGTGAGACCCAGGGAATGACCTCAGAGAAAGGGAGTTACCAACCACCGCGACAGACCTGGTATCTTGGAGGGCTTAAGGCCGAGGCGGTGCGTGTTTTCAGCGTGCTACGCTAGGAACAACCAGCGCTTGAGTTCCTCTGGTTCTGATACACTCACCCAAACAAGCTTCCTCCTCCTGCTTTACAAAAAGCCAGGGTCATACGGGGGTGATGCGTCTGCCTGACAGCTCAAGCATATGGATTTAACAATGGGTGTTAGAGACTCCTGGGACAGGCAGCCCGGAGAGGAGGGCTGTGCGCGGCCCTGGGTGTGCATTACACGGCCTTCAGGGGTGCGAACGTGTGCGCACAAAGTAGATGCCCAGTGCCTTCCCACAGGTATAGCGTGGTCTGCCTACGGAAAACCAGTCACCTGGAGTCATGGAGGTTTAGGCCCATGAACTTGTTGACTACCCATGAAATTTGTTCCTAATTCTCTGCAATTCTGTGTAACTTTCTCAAGACCGACAGCCTTTTCTGATAAACCTTGTAGTGGAGTGTTTAGCATAGCGCCCGGGCCTCTTACATCATCCTAATTCAAAAGCTAAAGAATAGCGAGACGTCTGCCAGCTAGCCAAAATGAAAACAGCAGCAGCAACCCTAGGTCCCATTCATTCCCATACACACCACAGCTATGCGCAGCGTCCTGCAGCTGCTGCTGCCTACGGAGCTGGCGGCCGGGGCAGACAGCCGCCGTCAGGTAGCGGGCAGGATGGATGCTTTGCTGGGCCACCACTCAGTTTGGCACTAAAGGCAGGACCCTGTTCCACTGTGGTCTCTGGGATTGCAGGGTGAGATGGACATGAAATCCAATGGTAGACAGTCCTCTATGTTCCACTATCATAACAGGATCCTAATTAAGGCTGTAAAAATCATTGATTTTTTGATTCCCAGATCCCCGCCTCCCTCGCACGCTCGATGACTGGTTAAGCTTATTTCCAGCTGAGTAACTGCGGTGGGCGTTGGAAGGGAGATCCCACCCAGAGTGCCTCCAAGCTCAGGTGAAGAGAGGCCACCGGGGGTCCGTGTCTTGCCCCAATTCTCATATAATTATTTACATGATTTTGAAGAAGGCATCGACGGGAGAGAGTAAGAAACCTGCTCCATATTTCTTAAGCTGATGTACTGAGTTAGCCTTGTGAAAAGTGTGTTGGCTCAAATCTTTAAGCAGGAAAGAAAATTTAATTTGGTCTTCCAGATCCTGAGAGTTTAAAATGATAAGCTGTGGACTAAAACCACTGTGGGTCATTTGGCTGAGTACCTTACATTCCCATTTTTCTTGCAAAGAAAATGGGAAAAACATCTCCCACCTCCCCAGATACTTTTCTTTAACACATTTACTTTTTGGTTACTTTTCTTTTAACTGAATATTATAACTTGGTTTGGAAAGTTTATGAATCACTGTATTACCTCCCACATTTACATTAAGAATGAAGAAATATATTTGGCTTTCTGGTTTCTGTAATAAGGACGTTGTTGGCTTGTTGACATTCTTTCAAGGAGCAAAATCTGATGGAACAAAATTTAATGGAAATGAGGTTTTCATTAATTGTTCCAGAGAGAGAGAAAAAAAAAAAGCTCTTTCAATAATCTATATTACAAGCACACAGTTACACTATAACTTAAAATAATTAAGTAAAAGATGTATAATCCATAGTGGATAACACCACCACATTTATGTATATGTTTGTAGCACAACAGGTGCTCGATACTAACCAAGGGTATCTGAATTTACTACAGTGGAAATGTATGAGAATTGTTATTATGATGACAGCCTGATGCACAAGGAGAGAAACATCTTACACCAGAAAAAGGTTACTAATCACAACAAAGCAGACAGCAAAAGACGTAAGGACATACTGGATCCTTCTCCCTTATTTATCGGAACAAGATGTGCTCATTAACAGCAAGGATTTCTTTTGCCCCAAGCACCTTTCTAGCTTTCTAGAAATCTTAACAAGAGGGAATATATTCGGGTATGAGAGTAGACTTAGTTTCAAGCGTTCTAATGGCGGAGTAATTAACTTTGTGCTGAATCGCACGTGATGGACTGCTCCATCTCCTAAGTTACAGCAGAGGCTAACGCAGAAAGGTAGAAAAAAGCCTGTGTAGAAGCAGCAGTACATTACAAAGCCACATGCTCTAAGGTTCCTCAAACTGCTAATCCACAAGCATGTAATATGATCTTAGCCCATTTGAAGAGGTAAGTACTTTACAGGCATTTCATAAGTCTCTCTTCATTCTCAGATACTCAGCCTACCCGGCTTTACAGTCCCTCAGCATCTAGTGAGCTTGGAGAGCAGCAGAGCTTGAAGAAGAAAGGGATGTTATCCACAAACTGGACAGTATTACATCCAACAGCCACTATATGGCAACATCAATCACCTCCGCTTGTGGATTTGGGCAAGCTGTAAACCACGACTGGAGAATAAGAGGGGGGAAAAAAAGAAAGAAAACACCATATTTGGCAGGCACCCTTTACTGGAGACTGAAACAGTCCAATGCCAGATTCTCAAAGAAAGCAAGTCAGCAAAGTTGCATTGAGGTGGTATAAACCCACTAAAATTCAGTAAGACAGCTCCTCACTGGGTGTAACTTCTCAGAAAAATGGCTCAACGACAGTGCGTCTACTTTTCTCAAGTTCTCGGTCTTACTATGATTTGCTCTTGTTTTATTTCATGCCTGCAGATGCTCAAGGCCCTGTTTTCCTCCCTTGTTAAGTTTTTGAAGGAAGGGAAGAAAACACACTGTTTATCTGCCCAGCTATCGGGAGAGACTGCTGGGCAATTATCTGTTGGAACCAGTTAGTCTCATTACGAATGTGTGAGCTTCTACAATAGTTGACTCATTCTCCAAAAGAAACATTCATTGTCAGATCACCTTTTAGGTCACCATCGCCAGGCTCGCGGATGGCAACAAAAGCCAGCCAGCACTTTGCCCAAATGTGCAGCCAGCACTTTTGTCTGAATGAGTCTTTCCAGTTCCTTCCTGCGGCCCTGGGAAAAAAAAAAAAGCAAGTCATTGTACGGGCACGGAGAAAAACCACTAGCGCCTAGCACCTGTGCAAGAGCTCAGAGTGCATTATACTTATTCAAGTTTGCAAATAAGGGCCACTACTGTGATTCTTGAACAAAAGGAGCTATTAAGATGAGCGAAACTCTTGCTCCCTTTCCTGCCAGCTGAGCAGCATCCTTAGCCCCCCAGCTCCCGGTACCTCGGTAGCCTCCCTGCCCCCAGCTGGCTCTGCCCTCCGCAGAGGCAGGGGCGAGCTCCTTGGCAGCCCGGGGTTGGAGTTCAACATTTCCTCCCTTCCTGATCTCATTAGCATGAGATTCAGACAGAGCTGCTCCATTCAGAGCCCTGGTCTCCGTTTGGGTTGGGGGGGGTGTCTCTAATTCCTGTTTCTGGCCCCTGTGCAACCAAAGAGAAAGCAGGGGGTGAAATTAGCTGACACTGCTCCTTTCTGAGGGGAACAATGCCTGCTGGTAGTCAAGTAAAATGCCATCAGCTAACGAAGCTCTTGTGAAAAGTACATGTTGATATTTTGGTAAAGCTACATCCTCAGGAGTTGGTATTTCTCCTCCCAGAACAACCTTATGGGGCACAGCAGGCCATGAGGTAAATTGCAGCCATGGCTGAGTTTCTGTTTCTTCCTAACAAGTTGCAAATAGGTAGAAATGGAGAGGAGGCTCGGGTGGAGATTACAATCCTTCAAAATCCAATCTCTTACAACGTGTGAGACTGCCATTTCCACGCTGGAACGAAAAATAATTCGCAATGGTGTTTTAAAGCATCATGTATATACACTTTATATATATATATTTATAAAGTATCATATATTTTTAAAGGGATTTACAAACCTCACCTAGTAACCTCTCCTGATGATGATAGCATTTCTCTTTGGAGAAAGAAATGAGGAAATAGAGGCATTTATGAAGGTGTGACTCCCCTTTCTCCCTAGCTGTAAATGAAGTCAGCATCTGGCTTAGATATTCTTACATTCTTCTTGTATTTCTAAGATAAGAAAATAGATGATAAAACAGTTATATGACTGATATGCAGATCTCCTACCCAGCACTGTCTAGTACCTGGGAGGTAACTGAGCTAAGAGCTGGAAAGCTCAGGTTCTGTGCCTGACAAGTCAAGGTGTTGTGCAGGAATTTGTCTCCCTCACCTATTTGGACTGCAGATCTGCTTGGGAAGGGACCTTCTCTTAACGTGTGCATGCTGCCTGACATAATCAGTGTAACGAGGCTGTGCAACATAATTCTCTGTTACATCGCACTGTATGCCGTTAATGCATGACATTACTCCCTGCACTCTGCTAACACACTGAGGTACTATCCCGTGTTATACGCAGGACCTAATTTCTGCTTTTACGTAGATAAGTGTCACTTGGTAAGATCAACGTCTCGACATTCTCATCAGGACAGATCTCAGGCATGACAAGTGTTTAACACTGCGCAGGCACTTGGCCTCCTTCTTCTTAAAACCATCAGAAATTGATTTATTTTACGTTGTTGCCCAACCTTTGTTCCTTAACTCAAATGCGATCGCCTTTCTTTACCTATGTATGTGTACCAGTCTTCGTCACCTCCTGTAGGTTCCCCTTGCTTCTTCAGTCCTGCTCATCTTTGAAATGCTAGGATTGGCTTGGGAAAAGGGTGTCAGCTTCTAATTAAGCTTCTCAGAGGAGAAAATCACTGGTGAACCGACCTTGGCCCTGAGATGGAGCTTCCGAAAGGAAAACGCATTTGTTCCTCAACATCATGCTACCCCTGTTGCTGCCAGCAAACTACCAGTTAGGGCTCTTTTGACTGCCCTATTTTGTAGGACAGCTGCTTAAAGGCTCCTTGAGACCAGAAAATAGTTAAAAGAAAGTTGCCACACTTTAAAACGTGTATCTCTATTGGCGTAAATCCCCCCCTTTCACAGAGGAACTGAACATTAACATCAGCTGTGAGTGCCCATACCCCTGCCGCAGCCCCTCTTTCCACTCGGCAGCTCCTGCTCACATCAAGGCGTAGCTTTTTGCTATTTAAATAGGCTCCAAGAGGAACAAGGTAGCTTTCAAGTTTTAAACAGAAAAGCAATCTTCAAAGCAGCCCAGAACCTGCTTCAGGTAGGAATGTGAAGGGATGGAATAAAGAGCGTGGGAGGCATGGTATTATTTTGGAAACAGGGAAATCCCAATTTTATTAACATCTCTGAAGAATCCAAATCTTTCTGCACCTGGGGTTTTCCCAGGTGGGATGGGGAAATGCATTTTTCCATTTGATAAATACCTGGATATAGGGCCAAACTGAAAAATTTGGGTAAAACAGAATGTTTCCAGTCCGAAAACTGCCTGCTTATGAAATAGCTGTGCTTCATTTGGGAACCGTGCGCTTCATCACTACACAGTTTTAGATTTGACTTCGTCTTTCCTGTGAAACTGTCACATGCTTTTCCGTTACATGACTTGCTAACAAAAAATATTGCAAAAATAGTTTATCACTTGATATCAACTTCCACGAAAACAAACTTCTGATGCCTGATGAAGGCTTAAGTAATACCTTAAGAGGCTCCCACAGTCGTGGTGGAGACCTCTGAGTCTGACCTTGGAATTCGCACCATTATATAGGGCAGATCCATCTGATTAACTACACCAAGGCTGGTGGTCCCTGTGTGGGACTTCGCTAAGACCCACCACCTGGCGTGGGAGCTCGCACGCGCCCTCAGGTGTTGCCACTGAGGATGGTGGTTCTTCGGTTTGCTGCTGCTTCCCGGTGCGTGAAGGGACCCCGAGCAGAAGTGACTCTCTGCATGTTCATAATGCATTGTGATGCAACATCCTAAAGCCCAGCATACCTCTCAGGAAAGGGTATGTAGGCCAAATTGCCTAACTTGTCTCACAGCCTGGGGTAGGCCTGCCTGGTCCTTCACGTAGGAGTAAATGAAATAAAAAGTTTGAGGGCAAAGAGTAGGGACTTCCAGGAACAAAGCTTTCCAGTTGTAGGAGACACTTTAGATGTCACCCTCGTACTTATGGCCCATGCCTACAGCACAGCTGCCATGCACTCGCCATACTGGGTAAATGAAATAAAGCAATAAAAACAAATACATGCATTTCAATTACTGAAATGTTCCCATGCACCAGGCCATAAGCTTAAAAACTCCATCTGTTTATTTAATTGCAGTTTACCAGGATCATGGTAATTAGAGATAAAACAGATCTGTTAGATTATCCAGTTTATTTTACTGCAAGAGCGGTAACTTAATAAGACATATTAACATATTAAATTCATCCTGCCCTAGATCTCAGCCAAAATGCTGAAGAGATAAGATACGTTAGTGCAGTTTGCCTTCATAATAAAATGGTTGATATCTGCTTTATTTTGGCTTGCAGTGCTACTGTGAGTCATGTTAAGAAAAGGCTTTTTTTGTCCTTGTTTTACCTGTAATCTGAACCTCGCCGCATAGTTCTGAACACCTCCTGACCATATTGCTCTGGATGTAATTAACCACGGCACGGGGTTTTGGGTTCCCGATGCAAATGATCTCCGAGAAAAGTTACTCTGGATCGAACTGCTATTTCCCAGAGCACTTGCAATAGTATTTCATTCTGAGCCACAGGTTGCAGCTGGTCTGTCTCTCACTGTGTGCTGCTAAGTGCTTAGACTGGCACTTTATTATCAGAATAGAACAAATCTAGGCTAATGTGTGTAGTATAAAGAGTCCCAGGGAGCCAGGGCTCCTCATTCTCCAACCATTCTTTCCAGTTTTTCTGCTGTTGCACTCCGGATAATTGCAGTTTAATTGGGTGACATGAAATGAAAACTGTGTCCACATTATCCAGGATTATCTCTTTTTCCTGAAGCCTGCCACCAATTGAAAGGAGCCCATTTATCAGTCCAAAGAGCTGTACTCAGTTGCTTTTACGAGCTGGGAAGAGTGTGAGAACAGGCTGGAAATGGGAGAAAAGGACTTGACAGCTAAGAAAAATTATTTCAGTTGTTTATCACGAGGAAAGTTTATCTGATTCTTTACAAAATGATATGGAGGCTCAGAGTGTCAAGCCATGAGTAATGAACATTGACCAAGTTTGCTTCCTCAACTTGATGTGCTCAAACACTGCCTCCCTTTTGTGTGGGCACAGATCAACTTTAAAAGCTTCTTTCAGGCAGCATGAATGCACTTCATTTTACCAAAAAGAACTTTGTATTGATAGCTAGGAAAAAGGAAGGTTGTTTAAAAAGGAAGGGTAGACAATCAGGACAAAATGAAGAGCTTTCAGTTTCCATTATGAGCATGTCGCTCTATTCTTCTCAGCTGTTTATACATTCCCAGCACAATAATGCCTCTTTGCAGTAATATGTTTCCCCTTTTACACTATTCATATTGAAAAAAGCCCTCACATCATGACCACAGCAATAAATACTATAGAAATGTGGGTATAATGTCAATTTGCATTCTGTGAGAAGATCAAGGTAAACCTAAAGGCCAAAAGAATATTCCACTAATGCTCATTCATCATTCTACAGTTCCAGGTAACAGAAGGACCTTGTCACTACACCGCACACCCTTTCAATTGCTAGTGCATCTGTGTGAATATTTTAGCCTAATGCACTGATTGTTAAATGGAAAGAGCAGTCTTTGAAATTGTCTACTGCACTCAAATCCCTAGCTGCACAAGGTCTGGGCAGGAGTGGTTTCTATTCAGAAGGCAATAGAAGGCTTTAGTTCAGTAAGCACACTGTGTGTGAAAGCAAGTGAGGATATTAGGAGTTATTAAATTAAAGTTTGCAAAGAAAAAAGCTCACGAACTATAAATGGTTACTGTAAATATACTGTGAATACCTCGCATAGATGAATGAAACCACAGTAGTTGTCCAGGCACTTCTGATTATAAATCCAGCCAAGAACAGGGATTTGAATATGTACATACTAATAAATTTCCCTTTTGCATCACTTATGCCTCCTTAAATCATTGGTCAGCTGCATTAATTAACACTTACAACACACCTCTAAATAGAGGCACTCTCACAAGCACGCACACAGAGGCAGAGCATAGCTGGCTGTCCATCCCCCTTGCTTGCACACTGGCCTGGGTCCTGCGCTCTATATCCAAAACGTTAATGTCGAAGCTGATCCTGAGCCCATGGGTTGTAAATGGAGAGACCTTCCCTCATACGAGTGGTCCTGGGACCAGCCCACTCCATGTGTCTGAGGGCTGGGCGCTCTCCAAGAAACACAAAGAATATCCAGAGCTTGCAATTCCACTTTTTTAATACTTAATTAGCTTAAATGTCATGCTTTGGGTCTTAAGCCAATTTTGAACTATTAAAGGAGGGAATGAGGCTTAATGCGAGGGACTTTACTCTGTGTTTGCCCACTGGGGTTTTGTACACATGTCTTTGGGGTTTTCAGTGCCTGCTGCTGTCAGAGAGGTGCTGCTGGACAGGATGAGGCTTGGGGCAGAGCCAGTGTGCCGATTTTGTTTGCCTGTTACTGTGCTAAGTGATGGTGTTATCAATGTTTGGAAAGGAAGAAATATGGATACTTTAGGATGCCACAGGCACGGGTCTGTAACACTCAAAAAAACCAGTGAGATGTCATCTAACCTTAATGTAGTCAATTGTACCATGAAATCTGTGCCTGAATGGTGCTATTCTTTTCACGGAAGTCAAACTACTTCATATTCAGACATAGTCCAGCTAAATTCCTTTCACTCTCGCTGGTGGTGCTGTCCTGGGTAATATTGCATTAGAACGAGAGGAAATGGCCTCAAGTTGCGCCAGGGCAGGTTTAGACTAGATATTAGGAAAAATTTCTTTATTGAGAGAATGGTCAAACATTGGCACAGGCTGTCCAGGGAGGTGGTGGAGTCACCATCACCGGAAGTGTTCAAAAAACGTGTAGACGTGGTGCTTCAGGACATGGCTGAGTGGGCTTGGTGGTGTTGGGTTGATGGTTGGACTTGATGATCTAAATGTCTTTTCCAACCTTAATGCTTCTGTGATTCTGTAAATTCCTCTATCCCTCTTTCTCTATCCTCTGTCCTAAATCATTATCCCTTTGGTTTAAATGAAACTTACAGGAAGCCTATAGGAAGCATAATCTATTCTAGCTTTTTAGAGGTTAGCTGTGGAGGCAAACCACAAAGGAGCTGGAATTTCATATGGTACATGGAGGTGCTCAGATATTTACCAACAAAGTGTCACAGGACAAACATTTTGACAATTAGGAACATTAAGGGCATACCACTGGCAGAATATATTTTTAATGTTCATGGATTGCAGTTTGACAACTTGTGTCAGGTAGAATCCATTTCTATACGCTCATGCAAATTTACCAGAAAACACATATATGTTAAGCACTAAGAAAAAAAATACACTGAGAAGCCAAATAATTCATTTCTTATTATAGCAGATAGTGAAACACAGGGAAATTAAACTTGTCTTTATCCATTGAAAAGGAACACCTCCCCAGCTGGGAAGAGTAGGGAACGTTTATCAAGGCTGGCTAATGTATGTCTCCCAGGCAGCTTTCTCTTTTTGTGAACAGCAGATTGTAAAAGTTATTCCCTCCTCCTGAGGGAGACTCCTGGTCTGTGACTGACCACTTTTTTTAAAGAGCTGCAGGAATCGTTTGTCACTCAAAACTACATTATAATTTTTCTTCTCTTTACAGATCCATATTTTCTGTACCTGGGAATCATGGAGGTCAAAGCAATAGTCCCCCAGCTCAGGACTCAGAGCAGTTTTTTTCTGAGCCACAAGGAATTAAGAAGAGAAAGCTGAAGCCAACAGAGGAACCAAAGTACAACACTGCCATTAGTAGGTTGCTCCTTAAGGGCCAGGGAGGGTTAGGGGCTGCTCAAAGTCGTAACCGTTGGCTTTTTCCCTCGCCTCAGTATCTGCCAGCACGTGCCTGGCTGTTGAAATGCCATCGGAAGGAGGTCATTAACTTTTACAGCTGACAAGCGTGTGGGGAGTCTTGGCTGACACCCCTTCACTTTACGTGTCCTTTGGGGACACGTAGGTGACGCCTGCTACAGCAACCGGAGAGAACACCGGGAGATCCAGGCCCGGGAGCCTGCATGCTGCTTTAATACCAACGGTACGTGAAGTCCAATGGCTCCTGCGTGTGATGATGCAGATAGGATGTCTGCACTGCTGCGACGGATTTTTGTTAGTGTCTTTTTCTGATCAAAGTGTGCAGCCTGTTACATGATCAGTGATGGGAATTTTACTTTGTTTTTTATGTATGTTTCACTAAAAGCCAGGCTAGCTATATGCTGTTGTATTTCTTTCATGGGCTTTCAGTACAAATAAGTTAAGTTAGAAAAGTTTTACAGTTATGAAAAGGAGCATGAAAAGCCTGTATAAGCCCAAATTAAAGGTGACCTGCAGCTATTTGTGAGTATGCTATAACACATTCCCCTATGCTCATTATTCGGTAAGGAAATTCCATTTCATTTGATACGCGCTAGGTTGGCCCATTCACTCTACTTCTCTCTGATAAGATATCACCTGAGATGAAGGGAAAACAACTGTGGTATTATGGAGGACAAGTGGCAAGATAATTATAATAGGACACAAATTTTAGCTTTGTGAATGGCAGCAATACAGATTTTGCTAGCCCAAACTATGTCTTTTAGTCAGAATTTCCCTAAGTTTCTATTTCACTGAGGGTAGTGATTCTTAAGATTGTTAAAATCTTTCTGCATCCTGCAAAATCTAGCTATTTTTCCAAATGTATTTATGTAAAGTCCTTTAAAACCCTAATTTCACTTATAGAGCTCAGGAGAATCACAGAATCACAGAATCATTAAGGTTGGAAAAGACATTTAAGATCAAGTCCAACCATCAACCCAACACCACTATGCCCATTCAGCCATGTCCTGAAGCACCATGTCTACACGTTTTTTGAACACTTCCGGTGATGGTGACTCCACCACCTCCCTGAGCTGCCTGTGCCAGTGCTTGACCATTCTCTCAATAAAGAAATTTTTCCTAATATCTAGTCTAAACCTGCCCTGGCGCAACTTGAGGCCATTTCCTCTCATTCTAATGCAATATTGCCCAGGACAGCACCACCAGCGAGAGTGAAAGGTAAGTGTTTTGTTGTGTTGCCAATCCATATACTTGCAAATGAAGAAATGCGTGTCTCGATATAGAAAAAAACTGTAAGCATATTTTATCCAGTCTTTAAATTTGAATGACGAATGTCTGTAAGATGTGTTTTATTATGAAGGGTAGTTGCAGTAGGTAGTTGCAGGTAGTACTCTCTGTTTTGCTGAGCTATCTCTATTTTTAGCTGTGTCATCTTTCCCTTTTATTTCAGGATGGTGCTACTGAGAAGCAGAAAAAAGACATAATTTGCCTCTTTGCATAATGGATTTCTATAACTTGGCTTTGACTGTATCTCAAATCCATGGCCTGTCTCTATATATATTCAGGATTTTCATTAGAGTTCTCAGGGTCACTCACTGAGAAGGTGTGAAATGGCAGGACTGCACTTAAGAAAAGAGACACTGTTCTAATTTCCAGTTATATGAAGGGCTGCCTCCATTCTTTTAATAATCTGAGTCAAGTGTAGAGTAAGGAAATCACAATAAAGACAGAATGTATATCTACAACATTTATAAGTCTTTAATAAGACACCAGCTTTTCTTTAAGTTATCCTGACTGTCACATGGTATAAAGTGGATGACGACTCATTTTCAGAAACATTTGCTGATGATCAGCAGGTATGACGTGTTTCATAACGTGTCTCATCTACCTTCATAGCTGGCTCTTCACTAGATTGCATGCAAACTCCCTTCAGCTAAATTATGGGTGCTTCATGGGACCTGGTAATGGAGGCACATCCAAGAGGAAGACAGTCAAAATAAGGCAAAAAAAGAGAGTTTCTACACGAGCCACACTTGCAAATCCCACTTTTGTAGGAGAACACTGTACAAGAAAGATTTGCAAAAGATTTAAGCTACAGGTTTTCTAGATCTTCAGGTTGACTGCAGATTCTGATTCCAACTCACCCACAAACAGTGTCAAGTAAGCCAAGATATTTCCAGCAGTGGGGAAAAAAGTATCTGTATCACTTTACAGGACTTTGGTAGCACCTCATTTTGAATGTACAGTTTTAGGCATAGCAATCATGAAAATTCAATCCCACACACTCAGAGAATGGCTGGTAAGAAAAGTGAATCTGTTCTTATATAAGGATCTAGAAGAGACTGGCTTCATTAGCTGCTTATACTAAGACTTGATTGATCTTCACTGTTGATGTTTACCCTTCTGACATATTTACAGAGCAGAGTTGCTTCACCTAAAGAGAATGTTGGCAAAAGAACAAATAGATATAAACTGGCCATGGGTAAACTTTGCCTGGGAAAGGGTGTTCTCTGCTGTCAGAAGGCAGAGTGTTTGGATCAACCTTTTATTTGGAAGAGGGTGCGCAAAATGCTAACAACACTTGAGATGGAGCTCTGTGAGCTTATTAAATAGATTACGTGGCCTGTATGCTTACAGTAGCAGATGACTGAACTGAACGACAGGTCCCTACCTGTCCTATATTCCTATATTTTTTATCACCTTCCTTGTTCCTGTTTTCTGTGTTTTATTTCCCTCTTGCTTTTTCTCACTCTTCCTTGTAAGAAGATGGGCAATTTAGAGAGAAACAAGGAAATGCTGATGGATGACACATGGTGTTGTCAGTGCCCAGGGATCTGAGTAAGCAGCCAGCAATGTTCTGCAATCAGCTATGGCATTGCGAATACCTAGACACTGTATTCGATCAGTGGAAAGTACTTTGCCTGCAACGGCACAGAGCATGCCTGTGACATGAGAAGGCAAGAAGATGTGTCCCTGTCTACATTCAGTCAACTGTCTTCATCATGGCACTGAAAGCTCAAGACAACTGTGGCATCACCTGAACCAGTTCACTAGGAGAGATAAAACAATCAAATTGCCACTTAACGCTTATACTCTAGACACCTATCAAATAGTAATTGCATTGAAATCAACAATCCTCTAACAAATAGCCCTGCAGACCACAAATCTTACAGTATCTCATTTATATGTACATGTCAGACTTGTCATACTTGCTTCAAACCATGAAATTCATAAATCAGGATTTGAAAAGGCATACATTATAGTTGGTTTCAGATAACAATATTATGAGTTAGAGATGAAAGGGAACGGGTTGGCCAAACATCAATCCAATCCCAAACTAGTCTCTGTTTTTCTCAAAAAAAAAAAAAATATATATATTGAATGCATTTACCCTTTTTCATCCAATTTCACATTTTAAAAGAAGATTTGAAGGCAATCATCTTTACAATTTTACATGTAGAATGTAGCCCTGCTCACTCCCTTCATCCCAACTAGCTACAACTATCTAAAGTGAAATTCAGCTCCAGTTCACAGGCACTCAAATTTAACAGTCTATCGTGTTGATGTCTAATGTAAGCTGGGTGTTTCAGGTCTCCATTGTGGTCAAAGGAGATCATGACTGAGATGTTACTACAGAGACAGAAACGTCTAGTGTCCTGTCATAAGGTATCTGAGATATCTTCATAGTCCTGGCAGATATGACTAAGATTACTGGATACTGGGAGAGACAGCTGGATAGAGGTTACTCCAATTGCCTAAACTTAGGCAGCTGAATCCCACCTCTATATAAATTTTATTGTTGCATCCCAAAGATATCATGCTGCAAGATGCTTTCCCTTTCCATGCATTCAGCCACCGCCAAGGACACAAGGACCTTCTCACTTGTCAGTCCCCCATGCTTCCCCACTCCACTGCAACACCACCCTACACGGCACAGCGGTTCACAGTTAACATGACCAACCCTCACCTGTAATCTTTCTTCCCACTACGCTACTTGCTCTCTTTTTGTTGAAGATACCGCCCCCACCCCACCCGCCCCGTTTCTTTATCCGGAGATAAAGCAAGCCATGGAGACATCCTTTTCCCCCTCTGCCTCCTGCCATACCTGCCCTGTCTCCACATTTGATTGTTTCTCTTTTCTTAAGAGAATGACACTTAAGATTCCTTCCAATAGCCAAGGTATTTACCCACAGTCTTAAAATCCCTCATAATTTCTGCATTATTCTTTGGCACCTACATTACACCCTCCAGTTCTATCTGAGCACTGCAGCTGTTAAAAAAACACAACCCTCCTTCGACAGATGATCTCTTGCCCTTCACCAAGTCTTTTCCTTTGACTCCAGCTTCTAATAAGACTGAGTGGAAACGTTTCATGCTGACCTTCCTCTATCTATTTCTTTTCCCTGCCATATTCCTTTTCATGTTCTTCATCCCAGCAGCACCAACCTTGCTAGTCCCTTTGTTGTTTTCTTCCACACACATCACTCTGTCTCTTACCAGAGTGTTTGTAGTGCTCTTCTAACCTTCTCCTCTGCCAAGTGTGTTCTGAAAATCCATTCTTATGAAACACCCACAAACGTGTCACACTGAAAATGTTTACTCTCCTTGTGCTGCTTTCTGGATGTTGAGGGACAAGATTAGCTACTTGCTATGCTTAAGACTGGGGTGGCCATCAGGAATGAGAGGTCCATAGGAAGCAGGCTCAAACTGAAAAAGCAGAGCAATAGCATGGAAAGCTCTAACTTTGGATTTTTGGTGAAATTCTTCACAATTATGGTGAAATTCTTCACAGAAACTCCACAATTTTTGGTGAAACCTATGAAATGCTTCACATTGTGAAATTTGCTGCAAGATGTGTCTCCTACTGGGTGGTACAAGGGCTGGCACTGACTTGTAACCACCCACCTTAGTGCTCGGGGGTCACCCCTTTCTTGTGATGGGTATGATACTCTCTGTCTTTTCCACCATGAAGCAATTTCAGTGTTCTGACGAGGAAAATATACAATGACAGTTATTGAAACGATATTGAGATCACATTAAAAACCATTTAAAGCTGCGCTTGTGGTGGAGTCTTCACAGGGTTGCAGTGACATCTCTGAGTGCAATAGGTTAGAGATCAGACAACATGCGTTAATGCTGTTGAAAAATTTGCCTATGATATTCATAGTAATTAGCTGGTTTTAACAGCAGTTTCTTAGCCTGTAAACTCAACAGGACAGGGATTTCAATAGTCTCTATAAGCTTGCCTAGACAAGGCCAAAAGATGCATTTTTTTAAAGTGTTAGAGCAAAATGATTTAACTTGCGTTTAAAAGCTCACATGGGCTGGGCAAGTAATAATTTAGCATTGTAGCTACTACAAATGAATCTTGTGCTCCACCTTTTCTTATTTTTATTATTTATGACAGTACTGCCTGTCTTTCACTCTGGGCTCCTTAACACTGTGTCAGCCGGGGAAGCGCCTCCAGATTGCTGACTACCGCTTGGGAACATCGGAAGAACAGGCTGTTCCCAGCCCGTGCTTCCCCAGCGATATGCTGCACATGCTGGGACAGGACTTTGGCAGCGCAGGAGGATAGTTAGGTTGTGGAAGTATCCGTAAGCCTGCAAGTCGTGTCCGCCTCAGTTACGGAGGCTTTGTAGGACTCTGAAGCATAACTAACTTCTCTTGAGCTTACAGCGTGGAAATCCACATTATTGCGCGCTGCTCACTTAAGCCTCCACATTGCAGTTACTGCCCAGAGACCACATTGTTGAACGAAACGTGATGAAATCCAAGCAACCTAAGAAACTCCACTCGCCCTTCCAGACTTTGCCTCTGGCTGGAGGGCAGCACTTGGGGAATGCCGCGTCTCCTCCGTCCTCTGCCAGGGACCCGCTGTTGCCCTGCTTGGGCAGGGACCCTCGGGCACTCGCCAGCGTGTGTTCAGGCTGACGCGATTCAAGGGGGGAAAGAATGGGCTGCAAAGCCCCCCGCTCTGCGTGTGAGGGTCCCTTAGTTACGCGGCAGGTATCTGTGGGGTCACCCTGGAAAAGAGGGGGCACAGGAACTGCCTTTGTCACAAGCATCACTTCACCACGTTTCATAGAACTATTCTGCTGCTTCTTAAGAAAGAAGTGGCTCTTTTTTCCACATCCGATTGCTATTCCGGAACTTCAGGACTCTCAAAATCCTTGACTTTCAGCTGAAACTTAGCAAGGATCCGCTAAACCCTATTTATTCTTGTGCCAATGTTGTCCTTCAAATCGCTCTTCTCCCGCCCGGCGCTTTACTCCCCTGATGTATGGAGAGCAGCTCAACCCACCTCAGCTTTGTTTTGCTGGGCCAAGTAAGACAAGCACTTGTAATGCCTTATTTTAAAAGAGGATCTCTATTTTCCCAGTCACCTGAGGAGCCGCCTTCTGTACTCGTTCCTGCCCACTGGTGCCCCTCACTCCCCAGCCCCTCTGCCTGATGTTTGCATGGTAGCAATGGCAGCAGCTGCAGCATCATGGGCTTATTTGTCTCAATTTGGCACCTCTTTCCTCGATCTTTTACTGTTCTGGCTTTAGTATTTCCCTGAGTTTACTGACAATACCTTGGCTGGTGCCTTTAAGCATTTATTTTGGCTTTTTTGGCTTTTTTTCCCCCCGCTTTTTTCTTGGATGCTTCACAACTGGCAGCTCAGTTGTGAAGCTCTGACCAGCTGACATACCCAAGTCTTTCCCCTCCTCACTTTCTTCCAAATGGGAATCTCCAAGCTGGCAGCAGAAATTCTTGTGAGCATCCCCCCAGCTCCTGCTGTTGCATTTTCTATTGCATTTTTCATCAGGCTTCTGCGCCAAGTCACCCATTTTGTTTTGCAGGATATCCCAGTCATCCCTGAGTATTAATGATGTTGCTTAATGAGGCCAACAATTAGCTTCTGATGGTATAAAGCTAATGTCATTTCTACAATAATTTATTTCCTTCAGGATTAGTCTTTTCTGCATTTTGCACCACTGGGTGCATGTAGCAGCCTGGGCTTGCCCTGGGAAGAAGGGAAGAAGGTGAGGAAGAAGTATGTCAGCCTTCCTTGAAGGTCCATCTGCACCTGAGGGTAGGTGTTTCCTCTTTCTCTAGGTCGTGAGGTTCTCAGAGCTGGAAAGCTCAGTCCTCGATTTAAAGGAAAGCAAAAGCAAACAGCTTCCCAGGTCCATGGCTGCGTTCCTGCTTTTTCCATAGGAAGGCAGGAGAGCCTTTAGTATATAAAACTATGAGTGAATGTAGAGGGCCAGATTCTCTGGTTAGCGGTGAATTATTCCCTTGATGGTCCCCTTGGATTTTGCAGTGAGACCAAACCTCTGTAGATCCACTCTGCAATTAGTCTATATCAGGCTGCAACTCCAAATACGTTACTAGCAACTGATAACCACCTCTCAGTCAGCCCTTGGACTCAACCAAGGGTAGCGGTAATGAAGGGGCTGATACAAAACTGCTTGTTTATATGAGTTGAGTGACACAGAGGGATTGCCGCATTTGAGTTCTCAGTGGCTATGACATTGCCATCTCACTGGACCAGTGCTTTAATTTTTGTCATGGGATCAGGTGACTACTCATCAGCCATAACCATTTGTAGCTGAAAGTATCCAAAATGTTGGCCATGAGAGGGAAGGACAAGTGTTAAAATACAGCCATTGACCTTCTCAGTCAAATAAAGTTGACCTCAGTGCATGTAAGATACGCAGAGTATATTTCCAATGTATGTGATATTCATTTTACTTATATTGCTAAAACTCTGGCCATCTGGGTCCAAATACTGGCTTAAACAAGAATAAAAACTGAATTTGACAGTGCCCACCTCCTACTTTGACATCATGAGAACTGCTCTGGGTTTTGTGCATCCCAAAATGTACAGCACGGTTTGGGAGCCGGTGAGGACTGCCCTGGGGAGGCACGACCCGTCTGAAACAGCGCAGGTTTTGTAGGCAGGTCTGCACACGTGAGCCCATATGGCTTTGTCCTTACCTGGGCTTCCACAAGCAGCAGATTCAGGCACCAAAACCTAACAGAAGAGGATGTAAAATCACAGTTTGCCACCAGCAGAAATGTTGTGTGAGTTGTTGTTGTTGTCAGGGCTCTGAGAGCACCCATGGGACGGAGGTCCCCTGGGACACCCACTCACCGCCTTGCCCATGGGCATCTGAGCTCACTGCCAGGGCACAGGAGGAGCGGAGCTGCCCCATGAGGGGGGACAAGGAGCAGGGTGCTGCAGGGACTCCACGGCTAGCCATGCCACCCCAGTGGGTGGGGGAATAGGGGCCCCATCAGCACAGTAAAGCCTGGTGGTCCTCATGGTAACCTAACTAATACGAACTTTTAATTTCTCAAACTACAATTTAATTTGGTCTGCCAAATTATTTTCAAGGTGCCTGATGAGAATAGCTCCAGGTAGGACCAAATTCTGGGAGACAGAAGACTAGCACATCCCCAGACTATGTCTCTGCAGCCTCCAGCCACACCTTAAAATCTTCACCAGGACTTTTGTCTTCATTTATCTGAAGTATTTAAATACCTCAGCACTCACCGTATGCTCCACTGTAAACACAGGGCAACCTCTGATGAGCTTGGAAAAAACAGAGGTAACGGTGAGATAACGGCCGCAGATGTAACGACAACTATTGTACAAATAACCATCCTGTTAAACGTATAACTTGGTGAATTCCACTCGCCTCCGAAGAAACAACAGACCGTCACCTTATTTCAAATTATTGCAGGGGCTGTTAGGCTGTCGCTTCCCTTTCCACCCTTGCTGGCTGCCGGAGTGAGCGAGAGGGTAATGGAAGAGGCAGTCCCCTGGGAAAAGCAGCTCTCTCCCCCTGACACAGCCTCCGGAGGCCTTCCCGAACCCCTCGGAAGGGTAGGTACAAATTAAAGACAAGTTTTTCCTCAGCCGTAAGCAGGCCCTGGGGATTGTTAGTGCTGCAAAATCTCTTCTGCTGGCCTAAATAAATAAAGACAAAACACGTAGAAAATGACTGCAAGAGCGGGATGTTGGGAGACAGCCGGCACAACACGGGGAAAAAAAGCCAAGAGGAAAATTTAACGTGGCAGTCTGGATTGCGGTGCTACTTGAACACAAGATTTTTTCCATAATAAATGTCAAACTTAGAAAAACTTAGCATTCCCAAAGATGGCCTACCTTCCCCTTTTCTTGCTTAAAAAAGAGAATAGTTTGCCAGAATCAGGGGCAATTTCTGAGATCCTTTTTCAGACCTATTCCCACTGAAACAGAAATCCCATTTTCCCTGAGGGAAGGCTGCCGGGTCCAGATGCTTGGACTCTTACCTCTCGTCTCCACACAGACATACAAATTCCTACTGACATCAAACAGATCCCAGCATGACCATTTTCAAATCCAGTCTAAACTTCCCATCAATATTAACTCAAAACCACACGTGCACCACAGCAAAAAAAAGCACAGCAATATTGTTTTCTTAACTGAAATAGAAGGTTGGAGAAAGAATTAAGATAAAGAAAAAGCAAAAACAGAAAATGTATCTATGTCCTATGCTTAGGGACCTGTAAATGGTCTGCAGGAGTCTCTTAAAATACATTTTTCCAACCTATTCGACCTACCAGAACTTGTATGTCACTCAGCTCCGCATTGTTGCTACAGGCACTTAAATACCGAGCTGTCTTC
The DNA here is from genome assembly GCF_000687285.1 of Phaethon lepturus. NCBI lineage: Eukaryota > Metazoa > Chordata > Aves > Phaethontiformes > Phaethontidae > Phaethon > Phaethon lepturus. The sequence goes on from NW_010527346.1 coordinate 31,080, forward strand.
TGCTTACCCTGGTACTGGTCCTGTTGTGCTGGTCTGCGTAAGAGCCCTGCCACTCAGTCCTGCTTTCCATATGGACAAGCTTTACGTTGCCTGCCCATTCAGTAAGACTCGGGGAATCGGGGTGTTGTTGGGTGCCTGGGTTTCCCCCTGTGAGGGTGCAAGAGTAGCTATTTTCATTATTTCTTTTTGACATCGCACAGCACCAGGAGGAAAGGAGCTTCACACCTGAAACACTAAGCAGTATGTAATTTCACACCGGAGCCATCAAAGTGCTTCTCCTCAGCTTTACGATGAGGAGCTGTCTTTATGAACCAACCACTTGCTGCAGCGTCCCCGTACGCCTATACGGCATGCTCCCGTCATTGTACGTCCGCAGCTTTGTCCAAAGGAAAGTGAATTGCGGCCGAAAATCCAAAGAAAAATTGTATTACAAATTGTTGTGTTGCAACCAGCTGTTCTCACGAAGCTCAGCTCTTGTATTCTGTTATAGGTGATTGCTGCGATCTTCAGAAAAAAAGGTGAAAAAAAAGCCTCCTGCATGTAGGCTAATGAGCTGGTCTGATGCCAACAGGTGGAAGGATCTGACTTCTTTCCAGTGGGATTGGGATAAAATTGACTTTGACGAAGAGATCCATCAGGACCCAATTTTCTCTCTTTCCAATCAGTGAGTAAAATTAAAGGCATATAAATAAACCCATAACTCAGCCAGCTGTCTTGTTAATTTCCTCAAGACTTGTTGTACAGGAAGCTTAAAAGCGCTGAAGTTAAACGGGTATTTTTGGCATGACATAATTCTAATCTTTCAGGTACCATAAGAACCGGCCAGAAGATGTACCTGTCAGAGACACGGGCGCGCGGACCCTCCGAGCGGCGCTGCCTCGGCAGAGCCTTTGCCCGGGAGCCGAGTGGGAGCCAGTTCCTAGTGGCTATTTGACAGCAAAAGATCACACGGCGTATTTGGGGCTTCCTGGACGGCGCCTGCATGGCCGTACCTGGTACACGTTGTAAACGACTTCAGGCGTCTCCTTCCGAAGGCTCTTGACCGGGGTAGGAGTCATATTCTTCCAGCTCTCGGCTGAGGAGACTGGGTGTCAATGTGGTGTTCTGAGAAACCTTCAGGGCCCTGGTCTCTAAAGGGTTACAGCTAAAATGTCTGTAGAAAATCAGCTTTAAAATGTTATACAACAAAACATGTTATTGCTGGTATTTGAGTCAGGCTTGATAATGCATTTCAGGCTAAAATATTTCTTTGATTGTCACAGAAATATGTGAAGAGCCAAGTGTTTGCTTTCAGTGTGCAGAATATATTTGGTTGCATTTCATTACCAGGGGCTAATTGTCTGAGAAACAGTTTTCACATCCAGAATTCCTGATACGGTGCAAAAAAAAAAAAAAAAAAAAAAAAGGCTATTGGGAACCAAGAAGCCTTATGTTGCTGATTATTTAAGAGTGAAAGGATTAGTAGCGGCAGCAAGTATTTAGGCACTTTTTGAAAGAAATGTAGGTTAGTTCTTGGATTGATGTGGGTGCCCAGGAATCCTACCCAAAGCTGAAGTTAAAGCACCACGTGTGTACTGGCTGTTTGTTTATAAATATCTCAATAGCCGTTTTCAGTAAAATATGGAAATTCCTTCATTCTGTAGCTGTTCTCCGTTAGATCATTAAGCATGTCAATACTGCTGAACAATCAAACAGGGAAAAAAATGGTTTAATCTGCTTATGCTGGAGTGCTTATTTATTACAATCATTCGTCAACAAGACCTGAAAAAAAAAAGGGGGTTGATTATATCCATTGGTTAAATACCGTGCGGTACACAAATGTGGCAAGCACAAGAAAAAGATGGGCATCCTGCCTGATAAAGAATTACACTGGAAGTGAAAGGCTGACCTGCAGTCAGCAAATGTTAATCATTTTTACACCAAAGTGAGTGTAACGTTTCTATAGGGAAATTACTTCAATCTGGTCAGTGCAAGGAGCAGTTTGTATAATCGGATTGCAAATAAGGTTTGATCACATTCCAGCTTAATCTACTCTCTGAGCACCATTTACAGCACTAAATCAAACACTGGGAAGCTGCAGGTGCTGCTTTACAGTCATTACACCCAAGGGGCAGGGACTTGGTAATAAACAGCAAATAAATTGAAGCACTGACTTGCCTGCTACGGGGCATTTCTAATTATCCTCTAGTTTAGCTGGAAATTGTCATGCTCTCATCACAGCCTATTTTAACTGCTGCTGAATAAGTGTACACTTTTAGACTGAATTAACTGAGAATATGAAGAAATGCCTACTTTTTTTTTTTAGTGTTGGATCAGGAGTAACTTGCTAAGATCCAAGGAGGACATCCTGTTTTCAAGTCCCTGTGCTCGAAATAGAAACGTAACAACTGGAAACCTCGTATTTTTTAATTATGGGCTGAAGACCTACCGGAAGGAACGGCACTTGTCGTGGTAGCTCACACGTATTACCAACAGGCTGATAAGTAGGGCTGCAGCCTCCCGTGCTGTAGCTGATCCAGGATTGCTGGTGGTGGTGTTTCCTGGAAAAGTTGATCTCGAGAATGAACGGTGATTAACAAAGCAGCAGACTGTTGTTGTGATCTATTTAATACATTTAAGGAGAAGGGAGGAAGATAAGACCCCTAGATTCTAAAAAAAAAAAGAATTGTTTGGAAATGCACAGATAATTGCAATGATTAAAAGCCACAAATATTTTAGCCATTTGTGATACCTCCAGATCCTCCCACCCGGGTTTCATCCTAATAACTTGTCAACACAAGTAATATTCAGGAGGAATGTTGATATAAAAAGACATCTCTGCTGGGAAGTACGGCACCGTAGCAGCAAAGGTATGTAATACACCTTGATGAGAGGTGATGTGGTGATCATTTGCAGTACTTTTAATAGGATGTGTGATATGCAGGTAGCCTGACAGCTGCAGTAACAAAGCTGCTGTAGAGCTCAATCCCAAAACCAAACGGCTTTTGGTGGAGGCGGGGGGTTACCACAGGGCTGATGCTAGGAAGCTTTCTAGCTTTTCCAGCTAGAAGGAAGGTAGTTGTAGCTAGCTAAGACTTACATCTTTCTATTTTAAAAAGACGCAGTTGTGTACATTTCTAAACCGGATTGAAGTCCCAATTTGTGATCCTATTTTTACCCAGATGCGTTGCTTTTTTTAAATATACTGTGAAATAAGATTCATAACCTTTGGGTAAATTGTTCCCTCTAATATCCCTGAAGTAGTATTTAACAGGTAATAATAACGGATGCAATTGGATCACAGCTCTGCAAATATTCTTTTTCCACTTGCTAAACGAACAAGACACAATGGAATAATCCCTGGGTTTGCATGTTTTAGGACTTCAAACAATTAATAGCTTGAATGATTTATTACAGGAAAAATGTGTAACAGCCGGTTTTGCAGATCTCAGACCTTTGCGGGGACTGCGGAGGAGGTAGCACCGCAGAGTGCAGCGCAGCTCCCCTCATCCGAGCTGCCAATAATCTCAGCTCCCAACTCAACTCCCAGGCTCCGAGGAGCGAATAAGGACCGCATGACCACCGGGCCACGGTATTTATTTCAGCAGGGGGTTAAACGGATCTTCCCTGCTGGGTAAACGCAGTCGCAGGCTGGTGTGACGGTGGAGCCGAGGCTGCCCTGGTGCCCACTGCAGTACCATTGGGGTTTCTAAATCAAACAGAGGAGCAGGGGCTGGACTTCTCTGGAAGCATCTGCTTTGGGCTGTTTTATAGGAAGAATAGACTAGAATCGAGCCCAGAAGATGAAAAAAAACCCCAAAAACGTTAAAGGCCCAGAAAGATTGAGATCTCTGTCTCTTTCTAAGTCCAGCCATTTTCCACCCACCAATTCGTCTTCAAAACTGCGTTTTTATTTGTAAATGTTATCACAGGGACACAAAGTATTATCCCATCCTTAATACTTCTTTCCCCCCCCTCGCCCAAATAGCTACTGTTATTTCCAGTGGCCACAACTGGGACCACTCAACATTAGCTGGCAACTTGATTTTTTTTTTTTTTTTTTCTTATGGAAATGCAAAGAATGTTCCTTTGTTACATGTTGATTTGGTATGGTATCTGCATTTAAAGTGCCTCCATGTTGTAGATGAGCTATGCTTTTCACATTATGTTCTTTCTTTTGGTTTTCAGGCAAATTAATTAACATGATACAGAAAAGGGAGAATACAAATGCTGAAGCCCTCACTTTAAGCCCTCATACTCTTTTGTTCTCCATTATTGCACCAAATTATTTAATTGGGTCTCTCTGATTGTGCACAGACACAGAAAAGAACACAGTCTATTGTGAGAAGCCCTACAACCATAATGCAGTATCAAATTCAATTCCCATCAAAAGTGCTTGCTGCTAAAAGCCTGTACTGTGGCTGCAGATTAATGAAGATCTGCATTGAGCAAAGTGGTGGTCGTAGAGACATTATTTTTCTCCAATAGAAGGCCTATTCTTGAAGAACAATAAAAGCATAGAAAAGCGTTAGTCTGCTTATGGATGGAAATAAATCAAAATGAATAAGAGGGTTGATGGAAATAGTCTGAAAGCAGTAGAGTGGAATTCTGAAAATACTGTTTTTGTTTTGTAAGGATTTTTTTTCCCATAGTCTCTCAAAAATGCTGCTTGATGGAGGCTCAAAAGCCTTGGAGTGAAGGACAAATTTGAAAAATCAGAAACTAATTGCAGAAAATCAGCATTTCACAAATGCATTTTTTTTCTGCAGAAATGTTGCACAGAATCTGGACTGAAAATAAGAAGAAAATGTAAAGAAGAAGGAAAATCAATCATATTAACTAATACACAAGTCTAGCCCAAAGAACAATGGACAGCTCTGAAACAGCATTCAGTCACCTTCAGATGAACTCGTCGTCTTCTTTCCTTTTTCTTGACACAATGTTGTACATTGTTTTTCTTTTTTCTTCTTCTTCTTCTATCAGTGTCAAAATCAACTTTGTGCTTGTTTGTGTCAACTACTGGGTCCAAACCCCTATGTACTTACCAGCAATTAGAACATCGCCATCGGCTGTAGCTGACAAGCGTGTGACTGTAACACTAAGCAATTCCTTTTTAGAGCCACGCAGTTGCTCCATTCATACTTACAGGTGGTATCACCTCGTCATTGCTCAGTGCTGGATGGGTTTGAAGAACGGGCAGAGTGCTTGGGTAAAGCAAACAGACCAGCCAGTCATTGTCAGGCTGCGCGGAGAGGAGGGGACCCACACTCACATCCCCTAAGGTGACCCACCAAGTGGAGATAGCCAGGCTAGGATGCTGCACAGGCTGAATGTCCTCTCTGGAGGCCTCACCTCCTCCCCTTTGACTATGTAAAAGAGCCAGGGCATTTGGTTCCTGACTTGAGTGAACTGTTGATATCCATTTTAAATACGTAATCTCTGTCCTTCATTGCACTCCCAGCATCCCAGCTGTGCGTACAATCACAGACGATGTCCAATTTATGTCAGTTTACTCAAGAAGTGGTTCCACCTCTGCACTGGTGATACACATTTAGAAACAAGAAATCCAGAAGCAGGTCCAGGAAAATAAATGCTTTATTATCATCATGTTGGGCTACTTCTTACCAAGTCTTTCAGGCCCAAGTCATCCACAGACCTGAAACCTTCTGTTCTCCAAAGAAGTCATCAGCGTGAAAGCCAGAGCAGTAGCAAAACCTCTCTCCAGAGCTGGAGCAGCTGGTGGGTAATTCTAGACATTGCTGTGATTCAGAGGCCTACAGTGGCCAGTGGCTTGTCCTCTATGATAAACTACCCCATGTTGAATGATATTGGCCTGCTATTCAACCCATTACTTTATACAGGATAAAATGGAGCTTGTCACAGCCATTGAGTGAGAAGAGATGCAGGTTCTTCTTAAACGATACTCAAAAGTACGTCCTGAACCTATGGTTCTGATAGACTTAACTAAAGTTTCAGCAGTCACCTAAGGTTTACATTGCTGCTTGCTATGAGTGCATTGGGGGTGGAAACAAAGTGGAGATGCACTTCTTGATCTCTATTTTACCCTGGATTAAGTTACATAAAAGCATGAAGTAATTTTGAATTATACTTTAGAATAATTTGTCATTACCCAAAGCTCTGTGCTTTCTTTTTATTCATTAGTATCTCCCAGTCCAAGCTCTATGTAGAGAAGAGCTTCTAGAACAGCTCCAAGGAGCCGTGTCTTTCTAGTGAGATGTGTAGTGCAACTAAACCTAAATAAATGGCTCCATTTTTGAAAAGCCCTGGCCCCAATACCCTGTACCCTCTTAGAAAAGCTGTTCCTGTGCATCCAGACGTGACTGCTCTGATTTCTGGGATTCTCCTGGCTTGGAGACACTGCAGATCTTGAGTGGTCCAAAGACAGGAGTATGGAAATGGATGCTTCCAGATTTGTCATTCTAGAGGCCAGGAACTCATGTGAGGATGGTCTGCTGCTATGGGTTGGTCCGGATGTGGGCAGCTGTAGCACTAGCACAGATCCGTGCAGGATGTGGACCGTAACTAGATGGCTTAAAATACCGCATCATGGCTACATTGTCCAGGGTCTGTTGTGTGCAGTCTTACGATCTCTGCACAGAGTTAAGAGCTCCTCAATATTTATGTTGAATAAAAAGGCCTGACAATATAAGAGGGTTAACCACAGCACACACGCTTTCTCCAGAGAAGGACTCAGTGCCTGTGAAATGCCCCGGGTATCCCATATTTCTACATGGGCTGGAGGAGATAGAACAGGACTAAAGGGAGACTGACACTCTACTGGAGGCCAGCTGGGACACTTCATGGTGCCCAAAGTGACACCATTGCTTCTACAGAACTGGGTGCCAGCTCCTTGCCAGCGCTGTATCATGGGCCTGTCCTGTGTCAGCAAAGAGATGCCTTCCCGAGGGGTTAGACCAGTTAAAATTGACAGATTAAACACACTTTGCAGCACAAAGAAGGTGCAATATTTGGTTTATTGTTCCTTTCTTAGTTCCCTCTTGCTAAACTTTCTCTTTTTGGCGGCTGATGTTAGCAATCTAGATGAAGTCTGGGGCTTAGGCAGCATCAGTGTTCACCATCCCCTCCATCACCACCCTCTCCTTACCATCCTCCCCCCGATACCTGTGGTGAATCTTACCCTGCGGTCCACGGGGCAAGCCCTGCCGTTGGGAAGGGGACGTGCGGCACGGGTAGCACTGCTCCCCGGGTGTTCACCAGCACGTGCAGCGTGGACTCAGTCGCCCAAAACTGCTGGAGGCCGAGACTGGGCTCAGAGACTGACTTATTCCCCCATCTCCAGGGGAAGTAACAGCCTTTTCCTGCACCCAGGAGCCTGAAAGGGGAAAAGAAAGAGAGGAGCCCCTCACTGTGTTTCTTTCACAGTCACAGGTCACCGGGCTGCAGATTGCAACGATCCTGGTTTTTGGTATGATACCCCTTCCCATTTTTCCGATTAGTTCCCATTTTCATTCCCATTCCCATCAGGTGAAAACTGACTTGAACGGTGGTAGGTCGCATCCTATGAAACTTTGTGGGTGTTTTTTTTTTTTAATTTTCACAGGTGGTAAAACACTAAAAAGGAGATTATAAACTACCACCCAGCCTGTGCCAGCAGAAAGAAAAGCAGGTGTGGGACAGGCCTGGGTGGTGCAAGGACAGGACTCTATGGCACTGCCCTGGTCTGAGCCCTGCTACCCGTGGTACCTACAAGGCACCTGCGCGTTGGCCTTGTCGGGATGTGGGCAGCTGCAAGGGCTGGCCGTGGCTCCTCATGGCTGTGCTCCCATCCACATTAGATCACACGCAGTTTATAATCCCCACAAGACACATCAGATGAAGGAATTACCTTGGACTGCAGTAGTAATGTGGTAACTGATTTTGTGTCTTGAGTAGGGAAGTGATCGTACCCCTGTACTCGGCACTGGTGAGGCTGCACCTTGAATCCTGTGTTCAGTTTTGGGCCCCCCACTACAAGAAGGATGTTGAGGTGCTGGAGCGTGTCCAGAGAAGGGCAACGAAGCTGGTGAGGGGTCTGGAGCACAAGTCTTATGAGGAGCGGCTGAGGGAACTGGGGTTGTTGAGTCTGGAGAAGAGGAGGCTGAGAGGAGACCTTATCGCTCTCTACAACTACCTGAAAGGGGGTTGTGGTAAGGTGGGTCTTGGTCTCTTCTCCCAAGTAACTAGTGATAGAAGGAGAGGAAATGGCCTCAAGTTGCACCAGGGGAGGTTTAGATTGGATATTAGGAAAAATTTCTTCACCAAGGGGGTGGTCAGGCATTGGCACAGGCTGCCCAGGGAGGTGGTGGAGTTGCCATCTCTGGAAGTGTTCAAAAAACATGTG